>NC_053159.1:39782444-39857444 GCF_016835505.1 Polypterus senegalus
CTCTACATGCCCTTCCTTGCTTCGCCACAGGATTCACATCTCCCTGCTGATAACTACAGCCTTTTTATTTAATCCACAGCTTCTCCGCTGTTTTATTGTTCATTTATTACGATTATAGTTATTGTGTAGGTATTTTAGACTTACTTTACATTGTTCAGGTACCCATTTCCTTTATCATTCCAACCGCACCCCATTAACATGTCTATCGAGGTGATCACCATCGATCAAAGAACTGTCACTTACCGAGTGGTTTCCATGCCCGGAGATGGCACCTACCTTTTCCATTCTCTTTGTTACATATTGCACGGCCATATCAGGCTCACTCTTGATATCCGGAGGAACATTGTGTCTTATGTATTGAATGACTGGGACAGGTTCAAGGTGTGGACTGATGACGGTACAGGAGATAATTATACTACACAGGAGCACTAGAAGAGTGAAATGCTTAAGCCCTTCACCTATGGATCTGCATGTGAGTTGATGGCTGCCGCTGAATTGTTCATTTGTCGCTTTCAAGTGTACCGAAATGGCCAAATATTTTACACCTTTTGACAACCGCCAATGCCTCTTAAACATCTTAGATTCACAGGTGACGATTTCAGTAGTGGACACTTTGATGTTTATGAATGTTTAAACTCTCAAAAGCTGGATGTGAAGTTATCAATGAAACCGGTTGTATACTTACAACGCTTGACAGATGCCGAATGTCTCTTCAACACAAGTCCTACAAATACTGTCACAATTGAAACAAACCATGAAACTCAAACCGATTATGACAGCAGCAATCCAAGCTGTGAGATTTGAAACAAGATTACTGTTCACATGGCCAACTGTAAGTTACATGCTCAAGAGTAAGCTCAGCGCACAGCTTGGTCATATTACAACCGGAGGGCCGAACTGACAATGTGGTATACAAAGAGATCCTTAACAAATAATTATTGGTATATTTTCCCTCAGTTTAAAAAGGTTTAATTTTCTTCTTAACAAAAATTTGAAGGCAGTACTGTGTGTGTGTGTGTGTATATATATATATATATATATATATATATATATATATATATATGAAAACATGACATTGACATTTTTTCTCAACTGTTACTACAAAATACATGGGGTAAGTAACATAGTGTGTGGAAATATTTTTGGGTGAAATATTCCTTTAATGTGCATAGCCATTAAATTACAGTATATACAGCCATTATATACTGTATGCATATACTGTATATATTCACATTAAATATACTACACACACACACCCACACAAAAACATACAGTAAGTCTTATCCGCTATCATGTTAGTGTAACCAATTTAATGACACCCTCGGTCTAATCACACCAATTCCTGGACAAGGTCTTCACTGCAGGCTGCGGGATGGGACAGGGGACACAGAGAGCCGTATTCGCGATCATGCACAGCAGAAGAAAGAATTTTGAGGGGCTTATTGTGCATGAGCAACACATGAGAATGAACAATGAAAAGGTCTGTGATGCCCTTATATGTCTGGAGCTGCACATGTGCTACACTGGATGGATGAACATGGGTCTACCTTGTGCCAAGAGACATGGATAAGCCATTGAACCCAATTTGTGATGGGGGCCAGAGCTTGCAGTTGTTCCTTACAAACAAATAATTTCCAGCAAGTGCAGGTCTTAAGCTTACATTTATTAAGTACCTGCCCATTGTACACACCCTTACCATCAGTTGGGGAGTTTAGTGAGGTCATCGTATCAGCCCCACTGTGGTCATTTGCGACCTCTGCCATAGTGCCTTGATGCCAGTCAAATTTAACTGTAGAGAAAGTAAAGGTCATGTGAACCTGTGGAAGGATCGTTACCAAGCCTTGAGTGATGAGTGCTGGAGGCTGTTAAGTCTGCCAGTCCTCCCCTCAAGCTGGCATCCTGCCAGAACTTAACTATATTTTTTTTCCATAAGATCAATTCTTTAGAATCCAAATCCACATTGTCCATATCCGTGTGGTGTTTGAGAAATGCAACCCCTGTGGATAATGAGAGTTGGCTGTAATATGGCTGTCATGATGTCACAGATCACATGTTATGTCCCTCAAATGCCTAGTGACCATTGCAGTGCTCATGAAAAATGCCACCAAAAAAATAATAAAACGTGATAAACAAATTAATGATGCATTCCTGTCACTGGCCAGGTGTACTGTCTGCAAAAAGGGCAGAAAATAGTAATGAGGCACAGGAGAAAGAACAGAGTCAAGGCAAATCGAAAGTCAAAACCAAAAGTCAAAAATAAAGAACCCCAGAGCCAAATTATACACCAAAGGGCAGAGCTTTGTTTCAATATCCAGTAATAAGTCGCTAGGTTTGGTCCAGTCTCACCAATTACCCCAATGTCATGGCCTTCGAGATTACGCCCTTAGCAACCAGGGCCTGCATCATGATAGCTGAAACCACAAAATTGCCATCCCAGAATCAATACCTAGATGATTTTTATAGCCTCAGCAAAACCCAAACAAATTTTCAAAAACAATGATATTTATAACACCACACAAACTAAATTTCATTTTTTTTTTTTTTATTAAAGTTTCACTTTAATGTGCAACATAGTTAGTACTTTTAGTGGAGGAAAAAAAAGCAGCACCACTTACCTGGTGTATCCATTTATCCTGGTGTGAGTTCATTTTGGGATCAGTAGGTCTAAGGCAGGAACCATACTTACAGGGTTCAATCAATCAACATTTATTTATATAGCACATATTCATACAAAAAAAATGTAGCTCAAAGTGCTTTACAAAATGAATAGAGAAATAGAAGACACAATAAAAAATAAACATAAGTCAACATTAATTAACATAGAATAAGAGTAAGGTCCGATGGCCAGGGTGGACAGAAAAAACAAAAAAAAACTCCAAAGGCTGGAGAAAAAAATAAAATCTTTAGGGGTTCCAGACCAAGAGACCGCCCAGTCCCCTCAGGGTTGTCACTCTGTTACAAAGTGGGTTAGTATTTGATAGCCTATATTTATCTATTTATATTTTTCATGTAAATTTGTACTCAAGGTTGTTGTCAACCCCAGTGTTATCAGTTCAGCCTCATGTTTTGCCCCCATGTAATGCCAAGCAAGTCAATTAAGAAACCAGTTGCAAGAAACACAATTGTAATGTGTCCTGCGCTTTGGATAAAGGTGTTTGTTAGACACTTAATGAAAATAAATCTCTGTGAATATTTTTAAGGAGATTCTTGTTTAGATGATGCACTTATTAAAAACATTTTGTTCTCTAATGCATGATCAAGGAATATTTAGTAGTGGCTATCAGTCGTCTAAATGTGACCCTGTATTTTGTTCTCCTGCATAGCAATTGTGAATAAAAACAAAAATTATATTTAATAAGTAACATCAGCTGTTTAGTCTATGCGGTCAGAATGTTGAGACTTGAAAATTTACACCATTGCGCTTGTAGCAGGTTAAATTCTTTCAACAGTAATATTTGCATGGTATTTTTTTTTTTGTCATGTGGTGTGCCTTTTAAATGTGTTTTCATGCCGTTTCCTGCCTTGGTGAAGCCTGTTATGTTCTATTTACTACAGCATATTTGAAACCTTGCCGATGTTATGCTGTGCAAGCCTGAGTTGAGGTGTGGTTGATCAAGCTGAGTGATAAGAAGACTCACCAGCAAAGTCTGTCTAATGAAGATGCCTAGTCTGCTGCCATCTCGACTCAATGGTTTCTAGAATTATTACTGAAGGAAACATTCACAGCAAATTTAGATTTTCTTCTTGGGGTCAGAACAATAAAGACCCTGGAGTGCAGCCTGCATGGAGTTTAATTTCTTCCAACACCAAATTGGACTGTGTTGTTGTATCTCTTTTACTAAAAAAAATAGTTTTCCAAATGTTGTAAGCATCTCTTTTTATAAACACACACATCTTAAACATGTTCATCTGTTGCAAATTCCAAATGGAAAATTGCCCCTATTATGATGCGTTTTTCATATGCCACTAATGATGTGATAATAATAATAATAATAATAATAATGTTGCTCTTAAATTATAGAACGTCTTTCACACGTTCAAAATGCTTAAGCAGTTCATGGTGGAGCAGTTTGCTTTTGTTTTAACAATTAGAGCACAAGCAGGTTTAATGACTTAATCAGGATAAAGAAGGAAGGCGTCCTTGCAGCTTGGAGTCCAATACTATACCACAACACACAGTTACACAGAAGTCCCCTTGAAACCAAAAAAGTCCAACTTTTTAAAATAAAATCACAACTGTGGGACACTGAATTTATGCTTTTAAATTCATTTTTCTTTGTTTTTTCATATATTTTGAAGTTCATAACAGACTTTAAACGTTGTTTCACTTACACTTCCTGACTTGCTGAAGCAAATGGCTGAGAAGAGAAGATGAGTTTCTGTCCCCAGCGGTGCCTTTTATTATATTATTGTACCCAACTGGTGCCCAGGACAGTCAACTGTATTGTTTCATCTGTTTACCTATCACTGCATTATTTTTGGTACCTGTCCATCCATTTTAAAGATTGCTTGTCCAATTTCAGGATCACAGAGAGCTTGTGCCTAGCCCAACACACTTAGGTTTGCAGTCATGTATGCAGGCAGCATGGCAGCACAGTGGAAGGCCTCATAGCTGAAGCAAGCTGGCTTCAACTTCTATTTAAGTTACCACAGTTTTGAATTTTCTATGTTCTTCATATATCTAAGTGGGTTTTTTGTGGTGGTACTTTTACTCTCTCATCACAGAGACAGCCATGTGATGATAATTGGTGACTCTAAATAGATGTGTGCATGCTTGTGCCCAAAAAGTACTAGTGCAACACCCAGGGTTAGTTGCTGCTTGTGCCTAGTAAGTGTAGGTGTGGATTAAATTATACATTCAAATACTCCTATGAATGCCCTCTCATATGTGAATGTGCTCCAGAGATTCACCATAAACCCTGCCCTTCTTGTAATCGAAGACACAAATCCAGTTCTACTTGAAACACTTTTTCAAGTTTCCTTTCTTCACACACAATAATTTTGCCAAAAAGACTGGGGAAAATTAAAGACTTCAAGCATATGTGCTGTTCCATCTCTCGGTTAAATTATGTAGGACTGTTTTTATTCACTGTAGCCCATGAATATATTATACTCCACAATGAATAGCCCAACGACAAAACTGTTTGTAAGAAGAGGCAAGTTATTAATGGAAAGCTGAAATACCCTCTGGACTCCTGTAGCAAGTTAGTTTAAATACTAGCAATGCAAATATATGAGCCTAGGAATGTTGGAAAGGTAGTTTTATTTATTTTTAAAGCTATTTTAAATCATTAATGCAATTTCTATCCTGTCAGTGGGACTTGGTAGGATAAAATACAGTCGATGGTTTTTATCCTTGCAGTAACAGTTGGGCACTCCGTGTATTCCTACTAAACATTGAACTCGGAGGTAACATGCTAGGCTTCATACTGCCTGACCACCTTTCTTTCCTGGGTCTCGTTTTGTTTAAACTGCTTGCCTGTTGTCTGGTGACGCAAATGTTGGCATGATGGTTTGGCAGTCTGATTCCAATTTAATTAATGACCGCAAGGTTAAATCAGAACTATAAAAGACTTCTTTAAAGACATGTAGTTTAAATGAATAGTGGCTTTCTGGAGCTAGTAAATGATTATTTCTACTGTCCTCAAAAATATTATTACATTTTGCTAGACTTTGGTTTCAATAGAGTAGATGTTGTTCTAACATTTGCATCTTTTTCTCTACAGCCACAAAATATACTGCTTACCAGTCATAATCCACTGGGTGATATTAAAATAGTGGACTTCGGCCTGTCACGGAAAGTGGGGAATTCCAGTGAGCTGCGGGAAATCATGGGGACGCCTGAGTACGTAGGTAAGACATTTGTCAGAGAGAAATTCTACATAATGAAATGATGCCTCTTCTTATTTTGGCTTACTGACTGTTGCTTTTGAATGCTTTTTAATTTCATTATTAATGTTGTTATATTCTGTTATTAATACTTCTTTTGCTTCAATGTGGTTTACTGTCCTCCTCAATTCATACCCACGTTTCATTCATGATGCGCAGTTCAGCATGACTACCTAGGGACAGTCTTAGTGATAGCTAGCCATGCTACAACATGACTCTCATACTTTGCAGTTTTCCAGTTATAAATGTATGTCATGGGCATTAAGCTGCTTCTTTATTATTGGTAGACTTACTTGTGACCTTATATAGATCTAAACATGAGGACTGGAACTAATGTGTTTCCTGAATGTCTCATACAGTGGTGTAACATTTCTGATAAACTGACATTTCTACCAGTTTGTTTAATATGGGTCCTATGAAGTGATAAATATTCCCCGTAGTGGGTAGTAGGTGGCACAGCTGTTTGCACATTTCCCCAGTTTTCTTACATTGATATGCATCTGTTAGGTAGGAGTCAGTGGTAGGGCCAAAATCCATATCACATTTATTTAAAAATTCTGAAGGATTTGTAGATGCTAGTATAGTATATTTCTGAATGAAAGAAGACACATTTGTTTCTACATTGCCAAACTCATTAAATCCAATGCAGAGACAATTAGGCTGCAGCCACCACTCGCCAGGCAGGTTGAACCACACATTACTCTTTGTTAATATATTTAATGGATTACGCTTACTGTACTTAATATATACACACAAGTCTACATGCCAAGTCACTACCACTAGAACACTAATATACACACAGAAAATCACACTTCCTGTTTCCTTTTATATACACAGATTTACATGTTTTATATTTTTCCACTAAGTTTAGCATACTGGTAAAACTTGTAAAAATTGTTTTGTTTTTTAAAATTGTATTGGAGGAACATTTTCATCCGGTACATTGGATCAACAACATACAATATTGCCCACTTCTCCTTCAGTGCTTTTCATTTGAACTTTTAAACAATGTATGCTGACTATGATGCACATATTTGTGACCTGAAAATACACAGATGATCTCTTCAAAACGTATGAATTATTTATTACTGTTGCTCACTAGTTATACTGACAGATATAGCCGCATCTCTTTAAGGTTTCCAAACTCTGCAGCCCGACGTACAGTAAGTCAAAAGAAAAATCCATAATTCAAGAAAGCTTGTTCAAAAACTTTAAGTGAAAATTCAAACAAAAACAAATGATAACAAATTCAAGAGTGAGTTAGGAAGGTAAAAGATGTGTTCTCTATGTCATTATCATCCCAGCTTTCTCATGTTAAGTTTCAGTTACGTCCTTTGCTTCTTCTATAGCATACTCTAATAAACCTACAGTTACAGGGTACAAGTTACTGTTTGAAATTTTGTCAACCCCAATGCCTTGATAACTGTAAGACAGAAAAAGAATGAACAAGTCTGTACTCAGAATGATAGGAAAATAAGCAAGAACATTCCATTGACATGTTAGCTTGTAGGGGATAATTAGTATTGCTGTGTTCCATATTGCTACCTAAAGCCATAACTCGGTAAATGCTTACATCAATTTAACATTACATTACCTTAACTAGAATGTTTCTTAACAACAATCATAGTGTGCATTTACTAACAAACCAAATATCCATCCATTTTTCAGAGCCACTTAATCTGAATGAATGCTTTTATAAGTTAGGGGACTGGAGTTTATACCAGCAGCATCAAGCACAAGGTGGGAACACTGAACAGTACATCACAGGGTGCACTCATACACACCCCCACACTTACTCATATATGTCCAGTTTAGACTCTCCAGTCAACTAAAAATGCACATCTTTGAGATACTTGAGGTAAACCAGAGTACCTTCCACAAGAGCAGAACATGCAAATCAAACACAGTCCCTGGAGTTGAAGGGCAGCAGCTCTGACTGCTGCAGGTCTGTGTTGCAAAATTGTTAATTCAAATATCTTTTATAACTACAACCTTTTCATTCATCATACCACATACGACCAGAATTTAGTACAATTTACAATTAATCCTGACATCAGTGAGCAATGTACAATTCACTTTGAATAGTGTAAGCTTCAAGTTTCACATTCTATTTATTTATTTATTTAATTTTTTGCCATATTAATCAGTTGATATCACAAATGTTCATTTGTTTGCATTAGAAATGAGCTGTTGTTAATAACGTTTTAGCTGGTTCTCATAGCAGTTTGAGTATACAACACGCCACTAAGCCACGGAGTAACAGGAAAGGTAAAAGGGAAGTGACTGCAAGTTGCTGTCTTGGTTCTGACTTCCTCTGAAAAGTGCAGATTCTTTCCTTGACGCTTGAAACCTCTCTCACAGACATTTAATTGCACAAAAAGGTAATGTGCAGAATAAACAAAGAATTAAAAATAGCCCTTAAAAATCATGCATGGTATACAACTTGCTGGTAAATTATTCCTGTTTATAGATTTTAGGATTCCTCTTATAAAATGTAAAAAAAATAGATAAGTATTTTCAGAAAGATAAACTAATTATCATACTTTAGGTTTACTTTGTAATCGGCTATATTAAACCTGAGAGGGAATCCTGACTCTTCTAGGAATTAATAAAATATTTTGTTGACATTACTTTGTTCTTGTTTGTTTGAAGCCTTGACCCACTGAATGATAATTTGGTTTCTCCCACATTCAGGTCAGAAGCCACTTAAGAATCGCCATAGGAGTTGTTGTTGGATCACATGTTTCTGCTTTTTTAGAAAGGCAGTAAAAGCAGTAAGCACTGAAGGCCGGAATGAAAACATGTCTTGCTATTTGATGTGTGGGCTTTCCTTTCAGTGCTTCAGTTTTCCTGCCATATCTCAAAGATGTGTGTTTGGTTAATTGGTAACTGTAAATTGCCCCTTGGTCAGTGTGGGTTTGTGCCTTACATTGAATTAGTGCCCTCTCCAAGGTTGGTGCCCATCTTGTTCCCAGGGCTGCCTGGGTTAGGGACTTACCCTATAATCCTGATGTGAAACGGTGGGTTTATGCATGTTAAGGTGTTCACTTCATGAACTTCATTCTGTTTATTTTAGTTTGCCTTTTTGACCTTCCTTATTATCTACTTGCATTAGGATGCTTTTAATTAGTCTTTTATGCATGCATTGCTAGAAAGCAACAGAGATTTTTATTAGGAATTAATATTATTATAGTCTATAATTTGGCATAGGGCGGCACGGTGGCGCAGTGGTAGGGCTGCTGCCTTGCAGTTAGGAGACCCGGGTTCACTTCCTGGGTCCTCGTGTCTGCGTGGGTTTCCTCCGGGTACTCGGGTTTCCTCCCACAGTCCAAAGACATGCAGGTTAGGTGCATTGGCGATTCTAAATTGTCCCTAGTGTGTGTGTGTGTGTGTGTGTGTGTGTGTGTGTGTGTGTGTGTGTGTGTGTGTGTGTGCGCGCGTGCACCCTGCCTGGGGTTTGTTTCCTGCCTTGTGCCCTGTGTTGGCTGGGATTGGCTCCAGCAGACCCCTGTGACCCTGTAGTTAGGATATAGCGGGTTGGATAATGGATGAACGGATAATTTGACATGTGGCAAATATGCAATTCCTGAGCAAATATTCACTTGTCACATTAAGACTGCTGACCAGCAGCGAATCCTTTTGTTCACTTCTTAGATAGTATAAGTGCAGTAGGCAAACAGCTTGTTTCTGCAAGTCACATGGCATCCCAGAAAATAGTTTTGATTCATGCAGTCATGTTGTTGTGAATGAAATTGTATCATTTTACTGAAGACATGAAAGTATTTTCCACTTGTTTTGTGTCACTCTCTACCAAGCAGGCACATCAACTAAAAGTGAGAATTCCAATACTCACAAAACATGCCTTGCAAGCTCACTGAAAAGCTCAATAGAGTTTGTTCTGCTCTCCTAATCTTATGTTATCAGACATGAGTGCCTGCCTGAAATAAATTAGCTCATGAAAACATAATGCCAAAACCTGGAAAAAGGAAAAGTGACTCACGCACTTCAAGAGGCATAACAAACAAAAGCTAGCTCATAGATTGACAAGGAAAAATAATATACACACATGCATTGGTACAGTTAGTAATGAGTGCTGCAGAAATTTAAGAATATTTAGTGCCATAAAGACTGATTTTGATAATTCCAAATATAATCCAAATACTGTAGCTGTTAATCTTGGTATGCTTCAGGGCCCCTGTCATTTTCACATGCCATCTCACACATGATCACGTCCACAGCCCGTCATGTGACAGTCACATGACAATGTCTCAGACATGTTGAGTTCTCAGAATAATAGAATTTTGCCCCCCAAACTAATCAAAAAACATAAACTCACATTATATAAAAGTACAGAAAAAGCATGGACTTTCCATCAACCAATTTTAAAACTTGACACGCTTTGGTTTGCAGGCTTCAGAATGAATAACGTAAAATTTACCAAATACTGATGCAAGGACATGATTATGGCTCCCAGTGAGGCCAATGATTATTTGTAGAGTCTTTGTCCTGCTTGCTGAAATAATATAACTATTGTAGTCAAGAGACCTTCCTTGGCACTTCTCACTTGTTTTTATGTAAACCATAATGATATTTTGATGATAAACTAGTCAGTCCTATACTTGTCTGTTTTATGTAGATAACATTGCTTTGTTCCAGACCAACATCAGACTCTCTGTGCCTTTGTTAGAATACCATAAATGGTTGAGATTTAACACACTTTGCATGTTTGCATTTAAGGGTGTTAAATTGTGTTCAAAACTGTGACGCCAGCAAACCAAGAGACGTTAAAGGAGCAGTTAAGTCATGTAATGCTCTTTATGTGACCCAGGTAAAAACTATATAAACAGTAAATAAAAAAAACAAACTAAAAATCCAAATAATATGGGAATCAAGTAAGAAGAGGTCCCTGAATCAGACCCCCCTCTCCCCTCCAGTAAGGGTCAACTGATTACTTTAATGACAGAATTACAAGTTTTGTCACATAAGCGACACAGCAAGCCAACACACACAAAGCAGAGGAAAACTGTGTGGCCTAGAGATGCTGAATGGAGAGTCATCATCAAAGAAATATTTTTGCCAAAGCGCCATTCATTGTTGCTGGCTATGTAAGGAAAATCCAATCCCCTATATAATAAAACTGAGAAGTCTGTGTATCCAGTCCCTCTGAGCAGAGCAGTCTGATGGGTTAGTTTGGCTTTTGTGATGTGCAAGTGACACACCAAGAAGAGAAACAGCATGGGAGGCATGTGGGAAGTCACCTTAAAGACAGGAAGTATAAAAGTGGACAGGATGCATGAAAGCCATCTTGAAAATGATGACGGAGACTGAGGAGCAGGCTTTATGGGAATGTGCTCGAGAGATGGAGTGCCAGGGAAGAAATGTTCAGACACTTGCAAATACTCAGGAAGGTAGTTGAAAGTGCATGTAGGGCAAGAGATAGCAAATATTTTTCTATGACCTGTCATCAACAGGTAGTGTAGCTAAGTAGATCAATACATTCCTGAGGCAAAAAAAGATTTAATTGAGCTTTTTTTGTTTTGTAGGGATAAAATAAATAGCCTGAAAAAATATAAAAAAGTAAGTGGATATCCAAAAAATAAGTACCACAAAGTAATCAAATTGCTCAACCAGTGTCACTAAAGAAATAGATTTTTTTCAGGGTAGTGGAAATCACTCATTCCAAGTTCTCTGTTGACTTGTGGTCCCAGGCTAGTCATGTTGATTTAATTCTACATATCCAGAGTACTCTGTATGAGGGATGATTTGAGAATATAAGGCTGCACAAATAAATAATTCAAGGAATTTAAACTTTTCAGTCTACAGTTGTGCAGAAAGAGTCTTTGCTTCAAATCTGTAATGTATCCAGATATGTCATGACTTGCCACACTACCCCTACTGTTGTTAATGGCAAAAAGACAAAGGAAGTAATGGCAGGAACAAGTGAGGAACCTGTTTAACCACACAGATAGGCTTAAGGAAGTGCTAAATATTTGCAGCACCAAATCTGTTTTGCCAACACACAGTGCCTAAAAGTGGGCACCAGCTCTCCACTGTCGAAATGGCAATTAACCATAACTGTCATTTCTGTGGCTTGGTTGTGCCAACACAGCCTTTGTGCAACATTTCTCACCCTTTGGGAGTCGGCTGTGTGGTACTTTCTCACGTATAATGTTTTGAGGCCACTGATAAGCTTACCTGTACACTGTTTCCAATAAACTTATACGCAAAAAGATATACCCAACCTTTTAAAATATTGTATAGTTTATAGAATATTGTCTCTTTACTGTTATGTATGATAACATGAAACTTGCAGTGTGTGTGTGTGTGTATATATATATATATATATATATATATATATATATATATGTATATATATATATATATATATATATATATATATATATGTGTGTGTATATATATATATATATATATATATATATATATATATATATATATATATATATATATATATATATATATGTATATGTACAGTATGTGTATATATGTAGGGGTGTGTGTGTGTTTGTATATATATCACTGTTATGCTATATTTGTCCACAAACTACAAGGGCTGCTATTGTTCTTAACTATGACCAAATCTGTTATCTCACATTTTAGCATGGTAAGAACATGTTGCTAATTTTTTTGACAGGTTTGCAGATTGACCTTATTCCATATTTAGAATAAAAAGATATTATTTTGTTTACTCTTTCAGCACCAGAAATATTGAATTATGAACCTATTACAACTGCAACAGACATGTGGTAAGTGATTTTAAATGTTAAATTAAGAGATTCCAAAGTTGTATTTCATTACATTAGCAGACAAAAATGAATAGGTGGAATTTATAGGGTGTTTATATGTTGACTGTAAAGAATGCTAAACCGGCATAGACAAGACCACAACTGTAGAACCTTCATAATAAGACCGTATATGTAGTGTAGACGTTACTATGGGGATTTGGTGGGATCATAATATTATAGTCTAATGTCAGCATTACATCACTTTGAATGATCACATTCTACAAAACTTTCCTCCAAGATGAAATAGCAATATTAGAATGCTTAACAATCTAAGGTTCACTGATAAGGTAGGCTGTGTTGTTAGGTGTACAAGTATGCTCGCTTCAACAAGTTTCTAGCCCTCGGCAACGAGTTTATTGGCTGTTCTAGAAATGCAAACTGCTTGCCTGATGTTTTCATTTCAGCAGCAGTCCTCCTCCATGTCTCAGTCCTTTAAGTAAAGTCTTTAAAGTCTTTGCTGCTTGCTAAATAGCACAGAGTGTGCTTCTACTAAAACAACTAGCTGTTTAAACCCCACCATGTTAAACAAAAATTGCAAACATCAGGTTTGCCGCTCCAGCACGGAATGAAGTTTCACAAATGCGGTGAGTGCTGTTTACTGCCATGGTGGGAGAACTTCCTGTCACTGAAAGAGGGCATTTTTGTTTTGCTGCCATCCAATTCTAATCTGGCATTAGTAGCAAAGAAATATACTATACCCATGCGAACCATTAACAAAAGAAAATGAGTCTCTCTGGGACAGAGGATATATTTCCATTTTAATACTATAAGCTATGAAACAACAGCTTAGTTCTTGAACATGTATTACTAAACACTGACACTAACTTAAAAAGGATTAAATATCGATCGATCTGTTCTTAACTCTATTTTTCTTTTTGTAAAAACTTGATTGCTTTGTATGGAGTGCAATAAAATGAATAAAAAAAAAAAGGATTAAATAAAAATAAAACTTTACTCCAAGGAAAAAGGGTGAACTAAATGAACTTTGAACCATTGATTGAAGAAGTATTTTTACTAACCCTTTCCAAGCACAACGGTGTTGTAAGTGAATTGTTTAATTTTGTTTTACTGATTATTATAACAAAAACTGGATATGTTATATCATTAAGTTAAACGGGATGCCACACAGTGGCTTAATGGTTAGCGTTGCTTCATCACGCATGTCCAAAATCTTAGGGTAGAATCCCAAACCTTATCAATGTCTACACTGTTTTTTCTCTGAATACTTCAGTTTTTCTTCCACATCCCAAGATATTTGTGTTAGGTTAAATGGCAGCTGTGGCCTTGTGTAATGAAAGTGAATATGACCCTCACTGGATTGACGTCTTGTCTAGGGTTGTTCTTGTCTTGAAACTGATGCTGCTGGCAGTGGCAACTTCTTCAGCAGGTGGGCAAGATAAGAGTTAAAAAATTTTTTAATGAGAACATATTTAAATGTAATGCATGTAACTATGTAGTCATGCAATGGCTGTGGGCAGAATTGGTTGTCATTAAATAACTTGTTCAATTTTTTCGCCTGTTATGCTGCTTTTTGACTAATATGTTCACAAAATCCTAAAAAGTATCTTCTCCGTCCTTACTTAACACACCCAAAGTACTTCATAAATGATTGTATATTTATACATATAAAGAAGAGTTGGGATCCGAGAGACTGTGTTTGTGGAGGGATGTAGAGTTAAGGCAGGTGGGGGAATCACGTGATCATCTCCCCTCCCATTCACTTCATTTCGCTCCAAGCTGAGCTCCACAGCTGATGCGGTCTTGCCGTTCTTTTTCCTTAGTGTTTAGTCTTCTCTCCTTTACTGATTCACTGTTTATTAGACGCAGTACTCACTGAATAGTATTTTTTCCTTTAGTGTTTCTACTTAGTATTTCTTAGTGTTTAGTAGACGCGGTGTGCTGGTGTTCCCAGCGGTGTTGCGGTTTACTGTTACTTTCTACTTCGTTTTTGCACTTTAGTGTTTAGTAGACTTTTACTTTATCTCATTTACTATTGTTTTTTACTGTTGTTCCCGGCGGTGTTGTCCTTTTTTTACTTTATCTCATTTCGTGTTTGGTAGACTTTTACTTTATCTCATTTAGTGTTGTTCCCGGCGGTGTTGCCGTTTTTTCCGTTTCTATTTTTTATGTAGCATGTTCACGAATTAGTCATATAGAAAATTTATATATTTTGACTCCAGGAGGGCAAACCAAAAATGCTGTATATAAAGAAGCTCTGTAAGTCGCATGTAGATACATAATTATTCCAACTACAGCAACTGCAGCGAAGCGCACGAGGTCTGCTAGTCTTAAATAATTCTTTACAAATTTTAGAATTAAAAACTGAAAAACTACCCTCAAAAGCTTCAAAAGGTTAAAAGAACTCCCTAAGGCTTCCTTATAAAGCTCAAGAAACAGTTCGAGTAAACTTGTGTTTTGAAGCCTTTATGACTTTTCCTCCTCTTTGTTCTCCTCATCTACCCCGACTCTGAAATCTTCTTAGTAAAAACATCAGGATATCCACTGCCCTGCTTTTCTTTTTTTTATTTGTTTTAATATAGTGTCTGCATAAATTAGTTCATAGCTTTAAACCTAATATATGTACATTACAATTCATTACTTTTGATCAAGGCAACCTTTGAGCAAGATGGATTCTTTTTTTTAAATCAGCACTAGCTTCAGAACCCAGGTCTACTTTAATAGATGAGCACCAACTATTCTGTCAGGCTAAACTTCAATGATGTTGTACTGTAGATCTACAGACTACAAACTGCAATTCTTAAAATATACCGTGCTGATGTATCACAGTGAGAAGACCAAAGACTTAATGTAACTCTTTGACGTTGATACTAAATGATGAAAAGTGGGGACTATCAATGTCAGCAAACAAGCTAGCTAGCTAAGCAACTTTTAACATCTTAACAAGAAAGGAAAACACGATATGCGAAAGAACCACAAGTTCACAACACACATAAAACTTGTGTCCTTCAATTTAGCTTCAATATGAACTTGGCAGGAGAGAGAAAAGTAATTGCCGCGCTCCTATAAATGTCCCTACATAACACACATTTATAGTTCCATGTATAGCTTAATATCAGAGAAAAAAAGAATTACATCTGGCTTTTCGGGGGGCCATAGTGGGGTAGTATTTTTTTTTTTCAGGGAGGCCATGGCCCCCCTAGCCTTGCTTTGTGGCACCACTGGGTGCTGGGATTGGCTCATACCAAGCTAACCCACCTTGACCCAGGATTCAGTTAAGCTGGTTTAAATGTTTTCCATGTTAAATTATTCAAAATAAATCTACAAATGTACTGTAATAAACCACATATTTAGATTCATGCAATAGATGTACAAAACGTTTAAGCATGGCCCATGGTGCTAAATCTTCTGGCTGTTATTGTAACTATGAGGTGTCTACTGCACCTGAAATGTGACAGTTAGGATTCAGGCCTGTGCCAAGGATGGCCAAAGAAAATTTTTTACTGTCAAACAAACAGAAAAAATCTGAAGTCTAGAACACTACAGGATGCTGTCAAATGTAAAAAAAAAAATAGACAGGGGAAGGAAGAGTGGTGAGTGGAAGACTTTCCTGGCAGATGGCTTTAAAATTGTGGGCTGACCGGATAGCTTTTTAAATCATTGTCAGAAAACTTAACAGGATAAATTTGGCCTCAAAAATGCAGTATTACATTTACAAATATTTTTAAATGCAGTTGAACCATCTAATTTATTCCATCATACATCATTTAGCTTCTTTTTAGTTCTGTTCTCTTCAGTGGTTCCTTAGATGGTCATTACAAATGACTAATACACATTTTCTGCCCCAAACTGTCAACCAGATTTTGCTTTGCACAGGGTCAACATGCAGTACTTAGAAAATTATAAAAATAGCAGGTGATAATAAAGACAACCAACCATGATGAGCACAAAAAGTCAAAGCAGCAGTTACAATTGTAATAAACTATTCAGAATCATGGAGAACATTAAAAAAAACACATGTCTTGAATTTTATTTGGTGAAGCATTTAAATTAGTGGTGAAAATGTATTGCTTAAACACAAGGTGAACGTTTCAAAACATTAAAGTAATGAGTCTAATACTTTGTACTTTGTATTCTAAAGTCTTAAAGATTTGGTCAGTGTTAGGTAGAGAGTGTGCTTTAATAAAATATTTCCCTTTTTTCATCCTAATTTGCAAGTATTTCTGATAAGGATCTAGTTCACAGTGAAGTACACTGTAAGAAGAGGCGAGCATGAGTAGAATTCATAAAGAATTTATGGTTATCATGAATTCATAAAGAATTTATGGTTATCATGTTCAGTGGGAAGTGAAAGATCCAACATCTCAACTGATAGGCAAAAATGCATGTAAGTGTTATAAGCAGCATTCATAAAAAACCTTTGTGTATCACCTTAAGTAGGATGGGAAGCTTCCTAGATCTTGTCAATGATAGGATACACCCTAAAGTCTCACAAGTGGGATCAATAAGGAAGTTGCAGAAGCCACATTCAGTGGGAAATGAAGAATCCAAAATGTCAACTGGCTGGCAAACACCATTCAGCTGTTACAGTTAGGATCCATAGGGAACCTAAGTTATGGATATCACAGGATATTGTGTAGGAAGTGAAGCTTCAATTCTCAACTATTAGGCAAACACCATGTACAATGAAATGCTTTCTTGCATGTGCCCCTGTAGACAGTGAACATAGACATAAAAAAAAACACACAATAAATAAATGAATATAAATAAGTAAATAAACAAAACCAGACTCCTAGGAATAAATAGAGACACCGGCAGAAGCATATGTGCAGGTAGCAGTGGAGGTGACACAAAGTTACCAATTTTTCATGAGTCTGATTGCAGTTGGGTAGAAACTGTTCCTGAACATGGAGGTGCGTGTCCGAATGGACTATAGTCGCTTCCCCGATGGGAGTAGGGTGAAAAGTGACAGTGTAGAGTGGCTGGGGCCCCGCCTGATACGGTTCACTTTCCTGAGACAGCGTGTAATGTGGATGTCATGGATCACAGGGAGCTGTGTGCCCATAATCTGCTGTGCTGTGTTCACCACTCACTGCAGAGCTCTGCAGTCCTGAACTGAGCAATTGCTGTACCAGGATGTGATGCCTCCTGCCAGGATAAATTCCACAGGACACCTGTAGAATCTGCACAGGGTTGTGGGAGACATCCGGGCTTTACTCAGCCTCCTGAGGAAGTGTTGTTGGGCTTTCTTGACCACTGCCGCAGTGTGACTTGACCATTTAAGGTCATCGGTGAGGGTGACTCCGTGGAACCTAAAGCTGCTGACCTGCTCCACAGCCTCACCTCCGATGTAGATGGGGCTGTGCTCTGTTGCCTGTTTGAGGAAATCCACAATCCTCTCCTTAGTTTTGCTAACGTTAAGGGTGAGGTTGTTGTCCTGACACCATTCTGACAGGAGTCTGACCTCCTCCCTGTAGGCCGTCTCATCGTCCTCGCTGATCAGACCTATTACAGTGGTATCGTCAGTAAACTTGAAGATGGTGTTAGAGCTATACTTAGCTACGCAGTCATGGGTGTAGAGTGGGTAAAGCAGGGAGCTCAGCACGCTGCCCTATGGGGTGCCAGTGTTGATGGTGATGATGGAGGAGGTTTTTCCACCAATACGCACTTGCTGAAGTTTGCCGGTGAGGAAGTCCACTACCCAGTTGCCCAGATCCAGGAGTTTAGCGATGAGCTGGGATGGAATGACGGTGTTAAATGCAAAGCTGTAGTCCACGGAAAGCAGCCTGACATAACCGTTCTTGTTTTCCAAATGAGACAGGGTGGTGTGGTGTTATTGAGATAGCATCCTCTGTGGACCTGTTGCAACGGTAGGCAAACTGGAGGGGGTCCAGACTGTCAGGGATGATGTCCTTGATGTGTTCTAGCACCAGCCTCTCAAAGCACTTTATGGCAATGTAAGTAAGTGCTGTTTGGCGGTAATCATTAGGGCGTCTACTTTATTTTTCTTTGGGACAGGGATGATGGCTGTGTGCTTGAAGCAGGTGGGGACAGATGAAACTCTCAGAGATGTGTTAAAAAATATCCGTAAAGGCAGCAGCTAGCTGGTCGCAACATGTTTTTAAAATGCGACCCGAGTCTCCATCTGGGCCGGGTGCTTTGCGGATGCTGAGTCAGGAAAAAGTCTTCCTCACGTCATCCTCAGAAAGCCTCAGGCTGGAGTCTTGCGGTGCTGCGGGGGGTCGCACGGGCCTGTCTGTGTTAGCAAGCTTAAAGCAAGCGAAAAACTCATTGAACTCATCCGGGATTGAAGCAGCGATAGCTGTGGCCGCGTGTGTCTGGGGTCTGTAGTCCGTGATCAGCTGAATACCCTGCCACATCTGACGAACGTATGCTGTGCTGTTAAACTGAGAGTACAGTTTGTGGGCGTACTGGAGCTTTGCGTATTTAATGGCTTTTTGGAGATCATATCTGCTCTTTTTGTATGCCTGTGTATCTCCGGAGTGAAACGCACTGCGGTACTCATGGATCTGCCGGCATACTTCAGCACACATCCAGGGCTTCTGGTTGGGAAATACGCGTACGTACAGACTTTCTGGGTACGCAGTCATCCACACATTTCCCGATGAAGCCTGTGACAACTGCGGCATACTCGTTCAGATTTTCAGAGGACTCTTTGAAAACATCCCAATCCACAGATTCAAAGCAGTCCCTAAGTTTCTCTTCTGCTTCCGGGGTCCAACAGTACACCTCTTGCAAGACTGGCTCTGTGCACTTCAACTACTGCTTGTAAACAGGGAGGAGCAGCACAGAGTGGTGGTCTGACTACCCGAGGTTCGGCCGTGAGAGCGAGCGATATGCGTTTTTATGTGCGGTGTAGCAGTGGTCCAACGTATTAGCACCCCTGGTGGGACAGGAGACGTGTTGGTAGTATTTGGGGTAAACAGACCTGAAGCTTGCTTTGTTGAAGTCCCCGACGATGATAACCAGACCTACAGGGTGTGTGTTTTCACAGTCCGTAATGAGGCCGTAGAGTTCCTTAAGTGTGGTGCTGGTGTTTGCTTGCGGGGGGATGTAAACAGCCGCCATGTGTACAGCTGTAAACTCCCTATGCAGGTAAAGTGGCCGGCACTTGATGATCAGAGACTCCAGGTCCGGTAAACAGCTTTGTGAAATGACTTCCACATCCGTACACCATGCATTGCTGATGAGGAAGCATACCCCGCCACCTCTCTTTTTCTCGGAAATAAACTGACCGATCAGCACAGTGGGCAGAGAAGCCGTCTGGCAGTACGGCCAAATCTGGTGTGCAGGCAGTGAGCCATGTTTCTGTGAGACGGAGAACACAACAGTCACGCAGATCTCGCTGAAAACGAAGTCTACCACGGAGATCGTCTAGTTTGTTGTCCAGAGACTGGGCATTGGCCAGGAAAATGCTAGGCAGTGGAAGTCGCAGTCCTCTGCATTTCGTCCTCACTTGGATCCCGGCATGTCGGCCATGTTTTCACCTTCGCGTCCTTCACGTCGTCCGGGTGTGGTTGGGTGGGTCACGTCCACCACCTTGGTCTCGAGTTATTGTGGCGAGCAGCCCCTGTTTGATAACTTCAAAAGTAGCGACTTGTGCCTTTGTTACTCCGATGTTTACCAGTGTTGTACGGTCATACTTAATAAAACAGCGAACAGGCAATACAAACAGTGACAATAACAAAAATACAGACTCAAAAACGAGAAGTCTGCGAGGAGCAGCACACATCACGTCGCCTCTCTCTAGCACCATGTTCAGATACCATTAGTGGTATCCATAAGAAAGTAATGGATACCACGTTCAGCAGGAAGTAAAGCCTACAATATTTCACCCCATAGGTAAACATCATGCAAGATGTAAATGGAAAGTGGCACAGAGACCTTCTCAGAGATAAAAGTTTGGTAATGGGGCATTCACGCATTTTGGAAGGAAAACAGCCTAGTAGGAAATGGAAAAAAATATTGTTAAGTAATTGAAATAAAGGGAAGTGATCATACAAGGTACAAGCAAAGAGATATTGCCAGGATTAATTAAAAATGTCTAACCTAGTCTTGTCTGTGGTGCTGCATTTGTTTAACAAAATCTGTCTTCTTTCTCTAGGAGCGTGGGAGTGATTGCATATATGTTAGTGACGGGTGAATCTCCTTTTTGCGGAGATAATAAACAGGAAACATATCTCAACGTATCACAGGCCAATGTTGACTACAGCAAGGAAGCTTTTGAAGAGGTTTCTGAACTTGCAGTAGACTTCATCAGGAAGCTGCTAGTGAAATCGCCTGAGTAAGTTTGCTTTTTTTTTGTATTTGTCACAAATGTTCCAATATCTCACAACTCATTCATAATGAAAACTTCAAGCAGATCTTGAGGAAACCTCCCATGAAATCACGATTTTCGTTTGATCTGCAATATCTCATGCTAATTGTATAGATGTTTTGTGTTTTAGGCTGTTCATTAGCATCCTCCTTGCATCTTTAATAAAATATCAGTTTTGTGAGTTAACAAGCAAGCAATGATTTTAGGCTGACGGAGTGAAAAGAAGAAATGAGATTACTGGTGACATTGGTACTTGTGAGCACAGAGGTGATGTTTCTAAAAATTCAGAGAACTTCTAAATATACACAGGGAATTACAAAAAGAAGGTGGTGGAGGAGTCATTGCCCAAAACAGCAACTGGTAGATTGACAGGGTGAGAAATATCCATAGGGGACCTATAAATAACGTAATAAGTATTGAAGCCTCCAAAATCTCAACTGACAGGCAAGCATAAACATAAGTGAGACATAAACAAGAAATGACTTGGACACTTTCACAGAAATTAATGTCTGGTAAGAGGATCATTCAAGTAGACTTGTAGGAAAGAGACCTAGTGGGCAGCCAACGATAATGTTGTTAAAGTAATACTCCACCCAATAATGATATTTTTTTATCTGTTACCTGATGTTTTTTGTAGTGATGGCCAAGAAAAGTTTTTAACGTCATGTTTTCATGTAGTACGGAAATAGTAAAATAGTAAAATTCCTGATTCGGTGGGGGGGGGCCTGTTCCAAACAGCAGGCAAAAAAAATCTTGTTATTCATGTCTCATAATCAATATATCATATATCCAGTTGTATACTCACATTGTCCTAAATACTTGAATTTTGGCTAAAATATTATTAAATAAACCATCCATCCATCTTCCATTTCACTCATCCAGGTTACTTCTGGAAAATCTTCTAGTGAATAAAAGTGGAATGTGCTCAAATGAGAATAAGCTTTTAAACTGATAAAAAATAATAATTTTGGAGTGGAGTATTCCTTTAAGGGACTGAAAAATGGAAGAAATTAATGTTCAACCAATGAGCCTTTGACAGAATTAATTGGAAAAGTGGAGATACTGTTGCCTTATTAGCATTTTACCACTTCTACATTCTTCTTTTGCCATTTTTGTTTTTTGAATTTCTTCAGTTTCAGTAGTTTAAAGTTGTTCTTGGTGATCTTACACTAAGCAAACAGGCTTACAAAATGGATTAATGAATGAATGAATGATTTTATATGCTGTACAGTATATGTGTAGACATAAACTGCAAATATGATAAAATCAGTTCAATATTAAGAAAAAAAGTTTTGTTTATTCCAGTTTATTTAGAATAAGCAGGAAAATGCAGATGTTTCTTGTACAAGTAGGTTTTGGTTTCAGTTAATCTGTCACTTTATTTTTGTGAGTTGTTATGATATGAAATTATTTACATAATTAAAAACAGAACATTATGTTCAACTTTGTTTATCTTTTGTTGTCAGTGCTTAACAATTAACTCTTGCCTTTTATTGAATTAAGTGCATGTTGTGTACACGGATCATAAAATGAAAGGGCTCTCTTTCCTGATTGATATCAGGTCTCAACCTTTTCTTGTTTCTTTATGTCATTAATAGCGATATTTATTGATTTGAACGAATAAATAAATGATGATCTGGCTGACCCTAGGAAGCTTGACATGCATCATTGGTAAATTAATGGAATCGATTATTAAGAAATGATCGGGCAACACACAGCAAGTACAGATGTGTTAGGGAACAGTCAACATGGGTTTAGACTGGGCAGATTGGATTTGACAATATACTGTAATTCTGTGAGGAAGCCACAAATACATACAATAAGAGGTGCATATAATAATATTTACCTTGATATTCAGAAGGCCTTTGATAAGATTCCAGAAGAGACCTCAAAATAAGCAAGTGGGAGTTTAAACCATAGATGGGTGCAAAATTGGTTTAAACACAGGAGGGCAAAGGTTTAGGTTGTGAAAAGCTTTTTCTGAATAAGGTGATGATAAAAGCAGTGTCCCTCTTAGGTCAGCCCTGGGGCTACTGCTCTTTTTAAATACACATTAATGATCTTATAACAACATAAATAACAAGCTGGGTAAGTCTGAAAATGATACCGAACTAGGTGGTATGGCAGATAATCTAGAATTAGCCAAATCATTTGTAGTTAGATCTGGACAGAATTCAGACTTGGACAAATTTGTAGCAGTTGAAAGTAATATCGATTAAGTAATAGGAAATTCAAAATAGGAAGTAAAAATAGCAGATTTGAATACCCAGTAGGAAGTTGGAAACTTAAAATAACATCTTATGAGAAAGACATAGTAGTGGTGGAGAGTCATCACTCTGTGTATGTGTAACATACAAGTCAAAGGAGGATCGAATTAAGCTACATAACACTCTGACATCTCATGTAGAGTACTGTGTGCAGTTGTGATGTCTCAATATTAGAAAAAAGGCATAGCAGCATTAGAGAAGAGCAAGTAGAGCAGGTCTGACTCCAGGTGGAAATTTAGCTGAGCTACGCACACCCAAACAACCACACTGTCAGAAATTCATTACAACCTATTGGATTATTGAGAGTTTATCACCAACTCAGTATTTCGGTTTTGCCCCCCTTACCATGTTATTATGGAGTTGGGGCTGAGCTAGACTGAATCTAAATCTGTAAGATAGGAAAAATGAACAAGATGATCGTAGTGTTTGAAATAATAAAAGGAAATTATACAGTAGATTCCAGCTGTTACTTTAAATGATGTTCTTCAACAATAACAAGATGATCCAGATGGAAATTTATTAAAGGTAGATTTCACAAACATGTTAGAAAGTTTTTCTTCACACAGAGAACAACAGACCTACGGAATAACAAGTATTTTGGTAGAGAGTAGTACTTTGGATACTTTCAGAACTTAATTTGTCATATACATTTGGTGATAATATCTGTGTTATCTATCTGAATACTTAGGACCATGTGATATTTCAGTTTTTCTTTTTTAATAAATCTGCAACAATTTCAAAAATTCTTTTTTTTTGTCTGTCAATATGGGGTGCTGTGTGTACATTAATGAGGAAAAAAATTAATTTAAATGATTTTAGCAAATGGCTGCAATATAACAAAGAGTGAAAAATTGAAGGGGGTCTGAATACTTTCCGTACCCACTGTATATAAATAAAATACTACTTACCCCTTGTAAATTACATAATATTTCTTTTAATAATAAAAAGTTTGCGATCCTAATGTATATTATACTGTTACACATTGCATTGTTTTTTTTTTGTTCTGATTGTTCATTAGTTTATTTATGTTATATGAATGCAAATCTTCCTTCCTGTTACTGGGAGAATCAATTTGAATAAGAATTGCAAAGTATATGCTGCCAGTACAGCTTTAACCTTCACAAGAATATACAGGCAGTACAAAGGGAGCTTCTTATGTTCAAATTCAACTTCCGTGCCAATGCTAGTACTTTCAAAAATTTTCAGAAACATCCTCTTAATGTCTGTTTTACCAAAAGGCAGGTTTTTTTTTTTTTTTTTTTTTTTTGCACTTCATCAAATCACAAACCGGGTGAATGTATTTGTCAAGAAAAGGCATGTTCCTGGCAGTAAGAATTCACCACATTTTAATCTGCTGAGAATGTGAGAAAACAATCGCATCTGAAGTGTCACATGATCTGTCATGTGATATCTGTATAAACAAGCCTGTTTAAAATGCCCCTGACTCTGCAACAACACTAATAGGCAAGCAAAATGAAGACCAAGGAGCACTCCAAACAGGTCAGAGACAAAGTTGTGGAGGAGTATAGATCAGGCTTGGGTTATTTATATGAAAAAAGAAACAAACTTTGGATATCCCACAGAGCACCATTAAATCCATTACAACAAAATGGAAAGAATATGGCACCACTACATATCTGATAAGAGAAGGCTGCCCACCAAAACTCACAGACCAGGCAAGGAGGGCATTAATCCGAGATGCAACAAAGACACCAAGTATAACACCAAAGGTTCTGCAATGATCCACAGTGGAAATGGGAATATCTGTCCATAGGATCACTTTAAGCCATGCACTCCACAGTGGAGCTTTATGAAAGAGTGGCCAGAAAAAAGCCATTGCTTAAAGAAAAAAAAATAACAAAGCAGGTTTGGATTTTGCCCAACAGCATCTGGCTAACTCCCCAAACATATGGAAGAAGGTTCTTTAGTCAGATGGGACAAAAGCTGAACTTTTTGGCTATTGTGGCACAAACTTAGCATTTCCCATCACCTAGAGAACACCATTCCCACAGTGAAATGTGGTGGCAGCATCATGCTGAGGGGATGTTTTTCATTGGCAAGGACAGTAAATGGCACTAAATACAAAGCAACACGTTGATGAAAATCTGTTTCAGTCTGCTAGAGATTTGAGACTGGGACAAAGGGTCATCTTCCAGCCGGACAATGAATGATCCTAAACATACTTCACTGGAGTGCTTTAAAGAAAAACCTTTAAATATTTCTAAATTGCCTTTTCAAAGCCCAACCTCAGTCTAACTGAGAATCTGTGGCATGACTTGAAGACTGTTGTACACCAACACAATCGATCTAACATGAAAGATTCAAAGCAGTTTTGCCTTGAGGAATGGGCAAAAATCAAAGCGGCTAGATGTGCTAAGCTAAGGAGACATTCAATAGGAGACCTGCAGTTGGAACTGCAGCAAAAGGGGGCTCTACAAAGTATTGATTTTGAGTTAAAAATAATTAACACAACAAAAACTGCGCTTGAAACAAGACTTCATCATATTTAATGTGTGTTTTTGGTTCTTTGTTTAGGGACCGACTGAGTGCTGCAGACTGCCTATCTCATCCATGGCTGTGGCAGACCCCAGAAACTTCAGAATCCGACTCCTGTCTGTCCCCGCCAAGGAGAACACCGGGCAAGTGGTGCTGGGAGGATAAAGAAAATATGATGGAAGATGGAGCCTCTTCTTGTAAAAGATTTTGTTTTGATAGCCTCCTCAGTGGAGAAAGCATACTTTGAGTCATCATTTTCAGTGCTAGCACATATTGGTAAAGGTTCTGGATATTTGCTCTTTCTAAAGGGGTTTTGCTGCTAAAAATATTATATTAACACGGAAAAATATCCTTGTTAATAAAGTCTTTTTGGCTGTCATACTGAAAGAGAACAAAAAAAAAAGGAAAATGCATAATGATCGATAGACTGGTGGTGATACGTTGCTACTTCTGCCGCATGATATGAAAGTAATCGGGCAGAAGCTTACTTACTTGTTTACATGTTAAAAATGTTCTCCTTCTGTATCAACCCCATCGTGTGCCTGTCTGTCTTTCTCTGGCAAGCTGAACTGGGATTGCACACGCTAGATTTACTGCACTTTGCATTAAGTTTATTTATGGTTTCGCCATAAAATTGCACTTTGAAAACTGGAAAGAAACATAAAAAGTGGTATTTGTTTGGTACTTTCAGTGTCTATGAAGTTTTGATCTCCGAAACATTGTACTAAAATATTTTTATTTTGTTTTATTATTTTTTTGTGTTTATTTTTGCTTACTGCATTTATTTCTTTGTTTTACAAGGCACCATGTTACAATGTTATATAGTGCAGGTCTCCAGTTGACTTATTTTCTGTTTTAGAGCAGAATTTCTACATGTAAATTCATAGCCTTTTCATGCTACTTTGCATTTGATAAGGCTGTTACTATTACCACCAAACAAGCCTCCATTCCTTGAAAAATAGCATTCTCGTTGTCTTCTTCAATTACGCACTTTTCATATGGGAAAACCTGGATTAATTCATATAATAATAGGCTTATTAAATGTACCGTCATTAGAAAAGAGGATATGTGGATACATAGCATGCTGTGTATACATCTTAAATTTGCAAAATCTGTTATATAGTATTGAAACAGCAAGCCATATTTGACATAATCAAATACAAAGATAATAATTTATATTTGATAAAGCTATCATTAAAAGTGCACAATCAGTTAGTCTATAAAAGTATATACCTGTTCCAGATAGTAATTCAAATAATATTTGCTTTCACAATGTTGTACATTGTGTATCAGTGCTGCTAATGGCACTCTACAGACTAAAGAGTAAATTCATTTTAGAAATTCTAAGATTAATTGATGTTTCTTGCAAATGCAGAATTCATTGTTACTAATTTATTGTAAAATAATTAATATCAGCAATTCTAGACTGGTCCTTTATTGATCCGTATCAGAACAACTTGTTAAAATAAATGCATGTCCAGTTTTTATACTGTATATTTCTTTGTTTCTGAAAGTATTTCTGTACTATTTTACATCGCAATAGTATGAAACTCCAGTTTAAGTACAGTATCAACAGGGAATCTTTCTTAAATTACTTCTATCGCTGGCTTTTTATACTGCTCATTTGTATTTGTATCGTTTTTCACGTTTGTCCGCTACCTCACATCATGGACCCTGTTCTGCCCATGGCTAGTGATGTGTGATTTGCAGTTGATATTTCTTTTGTACTGTTAGCTTTGGTAAACTGTGAGGTTCTTTTTCGGTGTGCTAGTGTGGTATCATCACAGGGAGTGGAGATGGGTTGGCGAATGCAAGTCCTTAAATATTATAACTGAAGTCTAGAGCTGAGAACCCGACACCTGAAGCCAGTGTGTAGAAGAGGTCAGTTAGAGATTTCGATTGATTGATGCTAAATATCAAATGATGCTGTTAGGAAGGCTCATGATTCAGTGAAGCAGCTCAGTCACAAACAAAAGCTCTTTGTATGTCTCGACTGCCAACTGAATGCAGCGTATCTGTTTGGCTGCACTGGTGTGGCCTTTCCGTAGTTTGCCCCTGTGCTGCATCCCATGGGGGGTCCCGCAATAATTCGACTGCAGCGTTTGTTCCACATACCTGGTTTGATTATGCAGGCGGTCATCAGGTGGTCTGTCTGGCAGGCGACCTTCATGTCAGTTTTTACTGTATTATTATGCAATAAGTGCAAAGTTCTCTCCCCAAGTGCTGAACCTAAAACTCCAATAGCTCTCCTGTTGATGACTACAGTTGGTAAAAACTAAAATCAAGGCATTTTTAAACATGGCACAAAAATATCTGAGTAACCAATACTACATATAGTACTGTATATTTTTAAGATTAAAATTATATTTATATGTATTAAAGAGTTGAGGCATTTCTATTAAATCAGCTAATCTGTAAGAGGTACTGGTCAAGTGCCGAGTAAATGCCCAGCCAGCAAGTGCTGCCTGCTGTAAAGAAATCCAGATTTCATTGAGCCCCACAGAATATATGCACATAAGTATACATAAGTATAAGAAGCCATAAATGTATCAGGAGATTAGAAATAATTTAAAATAAAACAACTAATTGGCGAGTTTAAGGCATCTCCGCGGTTTAATTCTTGTACAGAAATACAAAGTCTCGACTAAAGGCAACTTAATGACTCTTTTCTAGCACTAAAGTTTGTGTAAAGAACAACACAGCCATCAAACCGCTTTTATTATAACAAAAAATTCATATTACTGTAAATCTTTGTTCCTCTAAATTGTTTTATTGTAAAGGCAAATTTACATTCTAATTAAAACAATCTACACCGTAAAATATATTTAACATAAAAGTTTGAGATTCTTTTTAAATGTGAGCCGTAATGTACAGTAAGCTTTTTAAATTCCCCAGTGATTTTGGCACATAAGACATATTACAAATCACGATGGCCACATACTTTAATATCAATATTAATACAATATATTATATTTTGAGTATTTTCTATTCTTTATTGGGTCTATAGAAGCAATAAACTGAACTGAATGTGATCTTTAAAAAGGAAAAAAATGCATTTGTTAGTCTTCCTCAAACACTTCACATTTCTAATCAAGGAGGACAGGTCGAGTGTGGAGGATGATCACCTTGTAGCACTTTCATATTTTTAATTACCTTGGACCATCACTCTGACCATTATTTTACAGCAAAAGCTGTTATTTTTAGAATTGTCATTTTATGCAATATACCATACCTGGGCAATAAGATACTCGTATGAGAAATCGAAGTGTCTTTGTGAGTTACAGTGCCACAAATCTGACTCACTAAGTACAGGCTGAGAATCCCTTAATCCAAAATTAGATATTCCAAATGTTTTTGAGTGTCGACACGACACCACAAGTAGAGAATTTCACACGTGGCTTCACTTGCCCATGAGGCACTCTGACCAATGTTCCCTGTTTTTTTTTTTTTTGATGAGCTGATACTTACCATTTACGACTGATCTCTTCAGTCCAACCAGAAGTTCTGAGGACCACAAAGCATCACCACACAAACATGGAGCAGGGCAGGGACACGAAACCAAAGGGTGAAAGTTGAGATAAACAACTGCATGGCAGTTCAAAAGAGGTCCTGTTGATGCCAGCATATTACTAACCATCATCGTCATCGCCAGTCCTACATGTATTACTCACTGTTTTTTGTTAATTCTCTGTAACCCTTTAATCAAAGCACAGCCTCATCAGCGTTTGTTGTTGCTGCTACAGGTATTCTGCTGATGCTGCTGTGCACAAACTTTGTTTCATGCACATAAGTATTCCATAAATATTGTATGGAATACCTTCAGTCTGTGTGTATAAGGTGTGTATGAAACGCAAATAAATGTTGCGTTTAGGCTTCGGTTCTATCTCCAAGATATCTTATTATGTATATACTAATATTCCAAACTTTGAAAACACCTGAAATTTGAAGCACTCCTGGTCCCAGGCATTTGGGATTAAGGATACTCAATCTGTAATATAAAATATAAAATATAACACACCTTGTCTCCAAAACAGTAGGCCTGAAAATCAGAAATACAGAAAGTCATATTTTAAGACAAAATAACAGAATTTTCTGTATTGAGGTAAACCTACGATTGATTATACCTGAAGAAATAAATGTGTTGGACTATTCTGAATACCACCGAATTTTTGAGCGCTTATCTAATCCGCCCCCACATAAAGATGAGATTTCTTGGGCTCTGCTAAATTTCGCATTGCTGTTTTTCTCTCAGCTCCAGACAATTAGCCGTGGCTGAGAGAAAACCACCTGCCGTGTGTGTGTGTCCCAGTGACTGTGTCAAGCTGTTCAAATATGCAAACAGCAAAAATGTTTGTTTGTATGCAATGTATGAGCAAAATCAAACAACAACAACAGCAAGCGTGTCGCTGGTCTTACATTAACACGATCAGTGCATACTGTGCTGCAGGCATAATAGGAAGGGAAATTAGAAGTTGCTTTGTTTTTGTGAGGTCCATTTAATTACATTTTACAGTTATTACTGAGATTATGGCTAGCAATCAACAAACGGAAAACTAGTGAGTAAAATCTTTTTAACTTAAACATGGCACTGATTTTACTCCTGGGTGTCCGAAGTGCCCTCCTTTAAAGTACGACATTGCAAGTTCTCCTGGGGCTTTCAAAAGAACTTGTGCCTCTGAAAAGAAGTTTTGTTACAGTATCTAAGGAGACGTAGTGCCATGTCACGTAGTTATGAGATGTCTGTCATGGGCGGTGAGCATTCATTAAAACATACCGCATGATTCACACGAATTAAGAGCCTGAGGGTGAAGGAGGCCAGTTTCTTCATCTGATGTGTAGACCACTTTGAAAGTCTACTAACAAAGCTGCACACATTCGGGGCTACTTTTAAAAGTCCACATCTGTATACCCAGGAGGAGCTGGAGGTGCCAACATGAGTTACCTGAACTCGTGTAAATTTAACTCAGACTTGGACCTCAAAAGCAAACTTACAACCCAGTCTGCCAAGCCATTTTTTTTTCTTCCTGTGTTGCAAACCAAAGTGAACACTTTAGAGTTGACCTTATCTTGAACTTCTTATCTGAAAGGTTCAGATGGTCTGGGCTAAGTTCATCTATACTGATCTTATGGCTTCTTAAATAGAAAGGCAAGTGGAAATGGATTTGAGACGCTTCGCACTCGTTTGCTGCGAAGCTACTGAGTTCTGTTCAGTTAAGGTTTGTTTGTGCCGTGGTTTAATGAATTTCTGCCGCCTTCTACATTCCAGTCACAACATGCTCTTACAATACAAAAAAGTATTCATTCTTTTGAGATTTGCACAAGGGCCCTGGTCTAGGTGTTCCTTAACTCTTTCATGTAAGCTTTACTGTCTGAAAGGCACTCGGCCTGCACAAGGCATTTTAATAGCAAAAAGAAGAACAATCTCACAGTTCTGATATTAGCCATAGTGTTCGGTTTAAGAAATAATATTTCTTGACTTCATGTTTCTTAGGAATCTCACTTTTTTGGTAAAATAAGCCTTTAATTGCAAGAAACAATATTTTTATTGAAATATTAACGCATATAGATAGGCTGGCATCAGGGCCGGTGCCTACTTGGCAGCCATTGCAGCTGAGGGAGGCTCTAGCTCTCTCCAACCTGGTACTGGAAAAAAAATGGGCTCAGAAAATAAATGGGTGGATATTTATATGGAGGTGTAATATTTTATTTTACTGTGTTTTTGATGGGCCATTTTTAACGTTAATACTTTATATGACGTCAGATACATTGCATATTCCTTGAATTTTCTTATGCAGTTTTGGTAAAGACATGCAAGGCCTATACTTGTATTGTACGGGTTGTTTTGCCTCGTGGCAGGCCCTGGGTAAAATAATTCAGGGGAGTATCTCTTTATTATGTAAAATTGCTGTAAAGCCACAAGTCATTTTTAAAAGTATGTATATTTATAATGCAATATGTTTAGTATTTTTATAAAATGAAGGGACAAAAGATTTTATAGTTGTACTTTTGTACTTTAAAGGCCATGTTTTACTTAAAGGTTGCTGGTCAAAACCATAATGATTGAAAATAAAAAGTAAATGAAACATTCAAGAAACAGCAAGGTGTCTTCTTTATGTTGTTAAGAATTTCTTATGAACGCTTTGAAGTTTTCTCTATCAGAGAGTGAAAAATGACACCTTTCTATTACAATTGAGAATATTTAGAGTTTACTGAAGCACACATTTTAATATTTCAGATATTTGATGTGCAATTGTTCTTGTGTATACTTCTACCTTTTGAAGTAAACTAACATTTCTTATAAATGCCTGTAATAAGTATACACTGTGTGCACAATTATTAGGCAAGTGAGTATTTTGACCATATCATCATTTTTAATGCGAATATTCCAACTCCAAGCTGTATTAACTTGAATGCTTATTGGATTTAAGCACGTCAGGTGATGTGTATTTGTGTAATGAGGGAGGGTGTGGCCTAAGGAGATCAACACCCTATATCAAGGTGTGCAGAATTATTAGGCAGCTAGTTTTCCTCAGGCAAAATGGGCCAAAAAAAGAGATTTAACTGACTCTGAAAAGTCAAAAATTGTAAAAAGTCTTTCAGAGGGATGCAGCACTTTTGGAATTGCTAAGATATTGGTGTGTGATCACAGAACCATCAAACATTTTGTTGCAAATAGTCAACAGGGTCGCAAGAAACGTGTTGAGAACAAAAGACGCAAATTAGCTGCCAAAGATTTGAGAAGAATCAAACGTGAAGCTACCAGGAACCCATTATCCTCCAGTACTTTCATATTCCAGAGCTGCAACCTACCTGGAGTGCCCAGAAGTACAAGGTGTTCAGTGCTCAAAGACATGGCCAAGGTAAGGAGGGCTGAAACCCAACCACCACTGAACAAGAAACATAAGTTGAAACGTCAAAACTGGGCCAAGAAATATCTGAAGACAGATTTTTTTCAAAGGTTTTATGGACCGATGAGATGAGAGTGACTCTTGATGGACCAGATGGATGGACCTGTGGATCAGTAATGGGCACAGAGCTCCACTCCAACGTGGAGGTGGGGTACTGGTATGAGCTGGTATTTTTAAAGATGAGCTAGTTGGACCTTTTGCATTGAAGATGAACTCAAAATCAACTCCCAAACCTACTGCCAGTTTTTCGAAGACACTTTCTTCAAACAGTGATACAGGAAAAAGACCATGATTTTTATGCAGGCCAATGCTCCATCACTTGCATCGAAGTTCTCCACTGCGTGGCCAGCCAGTAAAGGCCTTAAAGATGAAGGAATAATGACATGGCCCCCCTTCCTCATCTGACCTAAACCCTATCGAGAACTTGTGGGCACTTCTTAAACGCTAGATTTACGGGGGAGAAAAACAATACACCTCTCTGAAGAGTGTCTGGGAGGCTGTAGTCACTGCTCCACAAAAAGCTGATCGTCAACAGATCAAGAAACTGACAGACTCCATGAATGGAAAGGCTTATGACTGTTATTGGAAAGAAGGGTGGCTATATTGGTCATTGATTGATTGATTGATTTTTTTTGAAATGTCAGAGATGTTTATTTGTAAATTTTGAGGTGTTTGTTTATTATTCTCACTATAACAGATGAAAATAAACAAGTGAGATGGGAAAATTTTCATTTTTCCTTTAGTTGCATAATAAATCTGCACACTAATAGTTGCCTAATAATTGTGCGCACATATGTATTCCCCTGATGATGTTCACACTCACATTTCCGTTGTGAAACATTCAGGTTTCAGGTTTATTAACATTTTGGATTGACTGATAGCACTGTGTTTGTTCCATATTAAAATTAATCCTCAAAAATACAACTTGCCTAATAATTGTGCACACAGTGTATAAGTTTAATATGTCACTGTGCTCTGTACAATAAGTATTTTTTAAATCCACTCACATGTACAGCTAACATAAGGCCAGATTTAGCACACAGGGGCTCATCATGTAGAACTGCTAGACAAGCATTAAAGGCAAGACAGGGACAACTGCAAAATGGCCATCATACTATTTCTGTGTGTCAGAGTCCGCATGACATTGGATCTTCTTTTCCTTGTTTTGAATGGAATGATTTACCTAAGTGGGGGCCTGCACATGGAGAAAGAGTATAAAGCTTTGGAACATTGCCCGGCACACCTTTGAAGCCGACGGACGGATGGGAGATAACGTCATCCGATCTGGAAAATCCTTCCAACACAGTGACGAAAACTGTCATTAAAGAAAGCTAAGTGATTTCTCCTATGTGATTTCTTACCGCCATATCACTAAGGGAGGGGTATCGCCTTTTCATATTATATCTGTATAGTTTTGGGTTAGGTAACATGCTGCAATTACAAAAGAACTTATTCCAACCAGGGAGCTAGCGCCCCCTCCTGGATACAACACCCTAAGACGAGACTTCAGACTTTTTGTTTGCTTTACTTGGTTTACTTTATTATTGAACATGCGATCACAGGTATTTTTTGGAAGAAGGGCCATGATTCTTAGACCTGAGTAAATTCATTTTGCTCTGTTGAGGAGTGGGTACAACAATGTCTCCAGGACCTTGGATTAGATTACATGGAGGCTGGCAATTCTATGCCTACAAAACTCCAAAGACGTGCTGTTGGATTGATTTGTGGCTCCCTCCATATTTAACCCACTGTGAAGAGATTTTGCTCTGCAACTGACTGGTGGCCATTTGCTTCTTTCTTCATACCTGCTGTAGGACCCAGCTCTTTGTGACTTTATAATAAAAAGTGGGTTTAGTAATTGGCTCAATGGATCATTCAGAACAGGTCACACTGCCCCTTAAAGATGGGATTTTTATTTTCTAGCATACAAGGGGTCCATTATGTTTATTTTTTCTAATTTCACAGTTTCAACTTTCTCTTCTCAATCCTTAGCTATACAATAAAATGAAGGTACATCTTTTCTTGGTGAGTTATTATTTAAGAGAGGCATCTTCTAGTCATGAGCAGAATGCTGGCGCTGCCACTTCACTTGTTATTTGTCCTTGGTTAGATTGTCACCCGTCGATGTTCTCTGTGTGTATTTGCTTGCTCTTCTAGGGGCTGCATGAGGGTTTTCTCCAGGTCCTCTAGTTTTACCCTCACACCCTCCAGGGTAGGCACGTTAGGTCCTCCGATGGACCGTGAGGTCAGCATACTGTATACTGCCTTGTACCCATCACTGCCTATAAAGGCCCCAGCCCTGACTGTGGCCCTGTAATGGATTAAGCAGACTTGATAATTATGTGATTAGTTGATCCGGTCCACAATAAATCATAGAGTATTAGTCTAAGTATTTAATCTGAGTGCAGTGACAAGTCAAGCCAAATGACACCTTTTATTGGCTAACTAAAAAGATTACAACATGTAAGCTTTCAAGGCAACTCAGTCCCCTTCATATTGTAATCTTTTCAGCTAGCCAATAAAAGGTGTCATTTGGCTTGACTTCTCACTGCATTCATAATGGCTAACGATCTAAGTGCAAAAATTGAAATGAATTCAACAGTAGAGCTGCACTCCACAATACCCACAACTTAACTTGCTGCTTGTCACTCAAGAGTGGCATTGTCGATATGCCCATTCCTGGGTGTCTGTACTAATAAAATGAATTAAATTTTTCATTCCAGCAGATGGCATATAAAATCAATACTATAACCTAATAGAAAAATCAAATTGAAATGTATGATAAGAAATAAAAAAGCCATCTGGTCAGGAAGCCATCATACATGCTGTATGTCTTTGTGAGAGCATCCATCCATCCATCCATTATCCAACCTGCTATATCCTAACTACAGGGTCACGGGGGTCTGCTGGAGCCAATCCCAGCCAACACAGGGCGCAAGGCAGGAAACAAACCCTGGGCAGGGTGCCAGCCCACTGCAGGGCCTTTATGAGAGCAGACCACCTTAAAGCTTTGTGGAGTTGAATGAGATTAGTACTCTCCCTATCATCCTTTTATTTATTTTTTTCTATTTAAACTTTCCTTTATTAAGCTACAATGTCAGTTGGTTGGCTGCCTCAATTATTCAGCATTTAGTTTAGGATTCTTAACAGTAGTGTCTAATGTTTGTTATGCAGTGCATGTGTATTACAGAATACATTCCAATAGGTAGTAGGTCACAGAAATGAATGTTGGACAGACAGAAATCTGCTTGTATGTATACAGATAATCGGGCTGGTGGGTCTGGGCTATGATGATTGTTCAGGCCCCACCTAGTTGCACTGAGGCAATTAGAGAAAAGCTAGTAAGTAAAGTCAAAGTTTAAATAGTCAATGAGACTTGAAGGCCAATACACGTAAACAGCAAGTCATCTAGGAGCGAGAGCAGAGAAGGGGAATGGACAGCCGTAAAGAACACAGAAATGGGAGCTCTTTGTGTGTAAATGCACACACCATCAATTCAGGAAGTATTAGACCTCTTTGACTTTTTCACAGTTTGCTGTGTTGCAGCCTTGAGCTAAAATCGTTTAAATTATCCCCACACACAAACACACCCACACACCCACCAAGCAATATTTAGTACCCCAGAAAAAAGTGAAAAGGGATTTTAGAATTTTTTGCAAATTTAATAAAAAATATTTAGACAGGAGTCCCCATGGACTATGATGTTTGCTGATGACATTGTGATCTGTAGCGATAGTAGTGAGCAGGTTGAGGAGACCCTGGAGAGATGAAGATATGCTCTAGAGGGGAGATGAATGAAAGTCAGTATAAGTAAGATAGAATACATGTGTGTGAATAAGAGGGAGGTCAGTGGAATGGTGAGGATGCAGGGAGCAGAGTTGGCGAAGGTGGATGAGTTTAAATACTTGGGATCAACAGTACAGAGCAATGGGGATTGTGGAAGAAAGGTTAAAAAGAGAGTGCAGTCAGGGTGGAATGGGTGGAGAAGAGTGTCAGGAGTGATATGTGACAGACGGGTATCAGCAAGAGTGAAAAGGAAGGTCTACAGGACGGTAGTGAGACCAGCTATGTTATATGGGTTAGAGATGGTGGCACTGACCAGAAAGCAGAGCTGAAGGTGGCAGAGTTAAAGATGTTAAGATTTGCATTGAGTGTGACAAGGATGGATAGGATTAGAAATGAGGACATTAGAGGGTCAGCTCAATTTGGACGGTTGGGAGAGAAAGTCAGAGAGGCAAGATTGCACTGGTTTGGACATATGCAGAGGAGAGATGCTGGGTATATTGGAAGAAGGATGCTAAGGATAGAGCTACCTTGGAAGAGAAAAAGAGGAAGGCCTAAGAGAAGGTTTATGGATATGGTGAGAGAGGACATGAAGGTGATGGGTGTAACAGAACAAGATGCAGAGGACAGGAATATATGGAAGATGATGATCCACTGTGGCAACCCCTAACGGGAGCAGCTGAAAGAAGAAGAAGAAGAAAAAATATAGTGATGTATAACATTCAGACCCGGTTCTCAGGACTCAGTTGATGTGGTTTTCTGCCATTCTTACCAGCAGATCCTCTCAGGGTTATGTCAGGTTGAATGGAGACCAGTGAACGGTTATTTTCCAGAAATGTTCAAGTATAGGTTCTGCCTGGGTAACCCAAGACATTCCCAGAGTTGTTTCCAAGCTATTCCTGTATTGTCTTTGCTTTGTGCTTAGGGTCATTGTCCAGTTGAAAGGTGAACCTTCAGCCAGTCTACAGTCCATTGCACTCTGGAGCAGGTTTCCATTAAGAATATCTCTGGACTTTGCTCATTCAGCTTTCCCTCAATCATGTCCAATCTCCCCTGTCCCTGGCGCTGAAGAACAATCCCACAGCATGTTGCTGCCACCACCATGCATCACCATTGGAATGGTACTATATGGGTAATAAGCTGTGCCTGGTCTCCTCCAGACATGACACTAGGCTGAGAGTCCTTTAGGTGCCTTTTTTCAAACGCTAAACAGGCTACCATGTCTCTTTTACTGAGGTAAGGCATCTGTCTGGTCAGATCGGTGAAGTGCAGCAATGGTGGTTGTCCTGAAAGTTTGCCCCATCTCCACACAGGTCCTCTTGGAGCTCAAGCAGAGTAACCATAGATTCTTGGTCACCTCCCTTCTCATGGCCCTTCAGTCATGATTGCTCACTTTGGCGGGATGACCAGCTCTAGGAATATCCATTGTTGTTCCAAACTTCTTCCAATTAAGAATTAATGAGGGCAGTTGTGCAGAAATTCCTCTGTAGCCTTCCCCAGATCTGTGCATCAACACAATCTTATCTCTGAGCTCTGAGGATATTCCTTAAATCTCATATCTTGGTTTTTGCTCTGATACAGATTGTCAGCTCAAAAGCCTTCCGTAGACAGATGTGTGTCTTTCCCAATCCTGTCCAATCAACTGAACTTGACCACACATGGACTCCAGACAAGGTGTAGAAACATCTCAATGATGATCAAGATAATGGGATGCATCTGAGGCAAATTTCAGGTGTCATGGAAAAGGGTCTGAATACTTGGGTCAATGTGATATTTGTGGGTTTTTTTTATTTCTTTAATTTTTTTTTCAGAAATGTCTACAATTTTGTTTTTGCTTTGTCATTCTGGGGTACTGGAGTGTTGGTCAATGTGGGGAAAAATTAGTTTAAATGATTTTAGCGCAAGAATGCAATGTAACAAAATGTGAACACAGTAAAAGGGTATGAATTCCAGCCTGAAGTGACCTGAAAATAACTGTCTACCGATGGTCTCAATCCAACCTGACAGAGCTTGAAAGAATCAGCAGAGAAAAATGGTAGAAAGTCCCCGAATCGAGATATGTGAAGCTTGTTGCATTATAGCCAAGTAGACTCCAGGTTGTACTCGCTGTCAAAGGAGCTTTAACTAAGCACGGAATAAAGGGTCCAATTAATTGTCTTAATGTCAGCATTAGCAGCAGATCCCCTGACTCCTACAAGGTGGAGTTGCCACGGATCAAAGTTATTTGATTGGTTTGAGATCTGGGGAATTTCAAGGCCATGGCAACACCTTGATCTCCTTTTCTTGTTCCTCAAACCATTCCCAAACAATTTGTGCAGTGGGGCAGGGAGCACTTCCCTAATGAACACCACTGCCATGAAGGGGTGAACCTGGTGTACAGCAATGCTTGGGTAGGTGGTAGATGTTAAATTAACATCCATATGAATGCTGTGACCCAAGGTTTCCCAGTAGAACTTTGCCCACAGCATCACACTCCTCTACCGCCTTCTTGTCTTCTCACAAACCATTCCAGTGCCCCATGTAAATGATGCAAAAGAAAATGGGATTCCATGGATCAGGCAAGTATCTTCATTGATGTAAAGTCCAAACCCATTGCACCCAAATCCAATTTAGGCACTTTCATTGGTGACAGGGATTAACGTGGGTGGGCACTTTGTCTAGTCTGCAGCTACAAGGTCCCACATGCAGCAGGGTTCAATGCACTGTGTGTCGTGACCAATTACTTCAGTAACCATCTTTAAAATCATCTGTGATTTGTGCCACAGTAGCCATTCCATTGGTTTGTACCAGACACGATAGACTTCATTGACCTCTTGCATCAATGAGTCTTACCCTCTCAACACGTTGTCGGTGGTTCATGATTTTTAATAATAATAATAATAATATTATTATTGCCACGCTTATATTAACTTCACCTGTTTGTTGTCTGGTACAAATCTTGTAATCGATATTTACCCCACTTCCTGTTATTCAAATGACTTGAAATTTTGCACACTTACTCACTTCCGTTGACAATACATGAATCAATAACAGTTTCACTAATTGATCAATTAATCCATGTTAATTAAGAAATTTAATTTTCAAATGAAGAATGGTTCAAGATTTCACCAATAGATGGTGCTAGTAATGAAAAGAAATATTGAAGTGTTAAAATCTATATATATAATTCACTAAGGCAAGACAACCATGGAAAGCACGCCGGAAGGGGCGTGGATTCACTAAGCCGCCGACAAGTGAGACACCTATGGCGCACACAGGAAGGAGCCACGCCCACCAACTCCAAGACCATTGGATACGACGACAACTCACAGAGCCACGACGACACAGAAAAACCGGCGTCATTTATATTCGTCTGTCGTAGAAGTCACATGCAGCTCCGACCCACGTTGACTGTTCATAGAGGCATGTTTCTCGCGGAGGTGAATCGCCATATGCAGCTTGTAAAACGGTTTGCGAGGGGTATCCCATGGGATCCTTAAAACATTCCTTTACAACTGAGGTTAAAACACAATGAAGTGAGCAGTCTTTAAAAAACGGGTTTTCGGTTACGACGCACGACCGCGTGCACCATAGCAAACTGTTTTACGCACTACATACAGCAATTCGCACCCGCGACAAACATGCGTCTTCTTAGATGCTCCTGCACTTTGTAAAACCCCCCCCTCCCACCTCGCTACCACCATGGTCGGGTGTCTTGGTGGATTATATATAGAAAGGCAGCCAGAACCGCACAGAGCAATGAAAAGTCTACGTGAGTCACAGGTGCATCTGGACTGTGCAAAGACAACAATGACTCGAGTGACGAGTTCGAGGTGGGCACATGAGCAGGCAGTGCATACTGAATGAGAAATCAGCAGACTAGCATGACGGAGGGAGCGGAGTGGACGTTCTTTTCCTCTCCTCCCGTTCCACCCTCCGCGCCTGAGCACCGCACGGACGATTGTGTGTTGGTTCGTTCCGTGCATTGTTACAATGTTGCTTTTCCTGCTGATTTATTACATTACCGATTTTTCAAATGTTAATTTTCTCCCTGTGCTTAAAAATGATTAAAAAACTGGCCTGATTATGCGGCGTATGGTACACGGCGGGTTGGCTAGTATTGATTACAAAATTATACTAAAACAAACCCAAGACTAAAAAGTTGAAAATAATATATATATTTAAAAAATACTTTTTAAAAGCCATGCTTATATTAAGTTTAAAAAGTGTAATAAAAAGTAAAAAATAAGTCTCTCATACATCACTCGTAAAATAAAAGCGTGGGTACTTTTCATCAATCGATATTCAAAAAGCGCCCACACTTTTATTTTTTTTGGTGTTCCTAGAAGGTGTTTCATCTCGCAGGGTACCCTGGATATCATCGAGAGAAGTCGCAGCGCATGGCTCAATGGCAACTCTGGCCTGTACCAGGAACTGAGAAGGAGAGCTGCGAGCAGATAAAGAGGCATTTGTTAGAGGAATCTGTGACCAAGTGACACACCATCTGTGGTCTGGCGACCCACTTCCTGCTTACAGAGGAATCGAAGCCTTACGCACATCCAAATCTGTTCCTCGGAGAGTCGCAGTCAGGGCAGCTGATTGAGCAGTTGTTCAAAGCTGATCCTCTGGCTAGGACGTTGGAGGATCAGCCTCAAGAACTGTGTACCCAGAGATATCCAATTGGCTGTGAACCACCCAATCTCACTGAGATTGCACAGGTGGTGAACCACCTGAGGTGGGGAAAGGCTGCAGAGATCTGTGGTATCCGGGGTGAACTTCTCCAGGCTGGTGGTAAGGCTGTCCTCCTTGCATTTCAAGTAATCTTTGCTTCCAGGTGGGAGACTGACATCATCCCAACTTACTGGAAAACGGGACTTGTCATCCCTATCTGGAAAGGGAAGCGTAATCGCCTGGATTGCAGCAACTACAGGGGGATAACACTGCTCTTGGTGCCGGGTAAGGTCCTTGCTAGGGTCGTCCTCAATAGAATCTGTGATCACTTGCTCACCTACCAGCGACCGAAACGGTCTTGTTTTACACCTAAGAAGTCTACCATTGACCACATCCTGGCACTGAGGGTTCTCATGGAGCGCAAACACGAATATCGGTGGAGTTTCTTAGTAGCCTTTGTCGATTTTTGTAAAGTGTTCGACTCAGTTGATCGAGCTGCCCTGTGGGACATCCTGAGGGTTTGTGGGATCCCCTCGAGGTTGCTGAATATCATGGCCGGCTTATACACTGGTACTGTGAATGCTGTGCAGAGGGGAGGCAGGACCTCTGCGTTTTTCCCAGTTGATTCTGGGGTTCGTCAGGGGTGTGTTCCGCACCTACTCTGTTCAATGCTTGTATGGACTGGGTATTGGGCAAGGTCGTGGGGGTCCAGTGGCTGTGGGACATCTGTTGGTCAAGAAAGATTCACAGATCTTGACTTTGCTGACGATGTTGCCATCTTCGCGGAGTAAATGGAGGCTCTGATCTGGGCGCTCAAGAGACTGACGGAGGAGTCTGAGTGTCTTGGCTTGCGAGTGGCCTGGATAAAAACCAAGATCCAGGCCTTTAATGAACTCTTGGGCACAGCCATCAGCAGTGTGTCTGTTTGCGGAGAGAGTGTCAACCTTGTCGAGAGGTTTACTTACCTTGACAGTGACATTCATGTCTCTGGTGACTCTTCCTGTGAAATCAGTAGACGGATTGGGAGAGCATGGGGGGGGTCATGAGGTAACTGGAAAGAGGTGTGTGGCGCTCCCGATATCTATGCAAAAAGAAGACCGCCCAAGTTTTTAGAGTCCTGGTGCTTCCTGCCTTCCTATATGGTTTGCGAGAAATGGATGCTATCCAGTGACCTGAGACTAAGACTGGACTCCTTTGGTGCTGTGTCTCTCTGGAAAATCCTTGGGTAGTGTTGGTTTGACTTTGTGTTGAATGAGCGGCTGCTCATGGAGTCTCAAATGAGGCACATTACCTGCATTGTAAGGGAGTGTCAGTTACGGCACTACGGCCATGTGGCGTGTTTCCCCGAGGGTGATCCAGCTTGTAAGATCCTCATTGTTGGGGACCTGAGTGACTGGACCAGGCCAAGGGGTCGCCCACATAAGACCTGGCTGCAGCAGCTAGAGGGTCATTTCCGGAGGGTGGGACTGGGCCGTGTGTCTGCCTGGGGGACTGCCAACCGGGATCCTGAGTTGTTTCATCATGTAGTGGGTTCGGCAATGCACTGTACCAGTGCCTGCTCCCCAGCTTGACTTGACTTGTATGAGAGACTTATTTTTTACTTTTTAGTACAATTTTTAACTTAATATAAGCGTGGTTTTTGAAAAGTATTTTTTATATATATTCCCTTCTCTGACTAGGGTTGGTAGGTACTCACCACAGCTGACTGTGACCATCCCACATGCATGAGTAGCTTTCTCAAGATCCCAAGAAGTTAAAAAAGGCTTGATCTTACCTAAAAGACGAAGCTGGAAAATGCAACTCTTAACTACAGAATTAATCTGTTTCTCAAAAGAGAGGTTACTGTCAAAAATAACACCAAGATTGTAGACTTGAGGTTTGCAAAAGACAGAGAAAGAGCCGAGAAGTCCAAGACCAATTTGGGCTTTAGCTGATAGACCCACTATAAGCACCTCTGCTTTATTTTGATTCAGATCAAGAAAATTATTAGCCATCCATGATCTTAGTTCAGAAAGGCAGTTGATTTATTGCAGAGTTGCAGACGGGACTATAAACCTGTGTATCATCAGCATAGCAGTGAAAAGAAATGTTACATTTCCTAAAAATAGCTCCAATAGGGCGAAGGTATATAGAGAATAAAATAGGACCCAAAATGGATCCCTGAGGAACACCACATTTAAGAGGAGCAGTAGACGAAAAATAGGAATTTAAAGTCACTGTATGAAAATGTATTCATAGTCAAAAACTAAAAATCGTTCATTCATTTAAGTATTCAGCCTCTTTGCTGTGGCGCTTCATATTGTGCTCAGATCCATCCTGTTTTATTGAATTATTATGGAGGTATGTCTAGAACGTGATTGAAACATCAAATTAAATTGACTGGACGTCATTTGTAAAAGCATTCACCTGTGTATATAAGCCCCCACAATTCACACTGCATATCAGGACAAAAACCAAGCCAGAGCATCCAAGGAACTCTCTGTAGCCCTCAACGATCAAATTATGGCGAGGCACAGATCAGGACAAGAGTATAAAATCATTTCTAAGGCTTTGAGTGTCCCCAGGAGCACAGTGGCCTCTATAACTGTGACATGGAAGATGTGTGGAACCACCAGGACTCTTCCTTGAGTTGGCCATCTGGCTTAAGTGAGTTACCAGGCAAGAAAGGCCTTGGTCAGGAAGGTGACCAAGAATCCAATGGTCACTCTAATAGAACTTCAGAAGTCCTCTGCTGAGATGGGAGAACCTGCCAGAAGAACGACTCTCTCAGTAACACTCCATTAAGCAGGTGCATATGGCATGTAAACAACTCTGAAAGAAGAGAAAAAAAGATTCTGTGGTCCGATGAGACAAAAATTGAACTGTTAGGACAGAATTCCAAGCACTATGTCTGGTGAAGACCAGGTACTTCTCATCACCTGCCTAATACCATCCCTACATGGTGAAGCATAGTGGGTTGCTTATCATCAACAGGGACAGGGATACTGATAAGAATTCAGGGCAGCCAAATACAGAGAAGTCCTTGGAGAAAATCTTCTCCAGAATGCACATGACCTCAGTCTGGGGTGACCGCTTACCTTTCAGCATGACGATGACTTGTCACGTACGGCCAAGACCATGCTGGACTGGCTCTGGGACACGTGTCCGACTATCCTTGAGTGTCCAGGCCAAAAGTCCAGACTTAAACACCACAGAGCAGTTCACAGACACATCCCATCCAACCTAATGGAACTTGAGAGACCTACCCAAGTAAACTCTCACCTCTAATGACTGTCAAAGGGGCTTCTGCAAAGTACTGAATTAAGGGTCTGAACATTTATATCAGCGCTTCCCGATTGGGAGTGCCAGAATCCTTCGAGGAAGAAAAATGAAAAACATTATTTGTACAAAATCTTAATTTATCTATCCATTCCTAAGTAATTAAATGGGCAGGCTATTTCGTATCAGTGCAATACGCTGCTTGTTAAAACGGATGACTTCCGCTCTTAAGCGCACTTAGTATCTGTTCAAGTTCTATTTAAATTTTAAATATGTTTTATTTAGTCGACAGAAATATCTTTGGAAGGAATGTAAGTTAAATTTAGTCATCATTGCATAAATTTTTCTTCACCATCGAAATTTAAAGACTAATTTTTGCAATGATGACTAAATTCAACTTACATTCCTACCAAAGATATTTCTGTCGACTAAATAGAACCTACTTATATCCAAATAGAACTTGAAAAGATATATTTTTTCGAATCTGACCGCGCATTTTTGATCGACTTGACATGCACTACATCGAGCCCACGTGCTGTTGTGCTCTCGCCTGCCTGCCTCAATAAGTCACCCTCACTTCGATCTTACTTTTTTACTGTTCATTTAATCATGGCTAGTCGCGAAAAAATTAGAAAATGGAAGGAGGATTACACTGAGTATGGCTTTACCAAAACAATTATTGATGGAGTAGACTGACCGCAGTGCGTGCTTTGCAATGCAATATTTTCCAATTCCAACTTGAAGCCATCAAAGTTCGGTGAACATTTCCAAGTTAAACATAGTGGAAATACGAGAGAAGGGAATGATCTTAATTCCTTGAAGGCTAAAAGGGCACGCTACGACATTAAAGGAATGCTTCCGAAATTAGGGTTCGCTCCTGTGGATAAGCCCCTGCTTCTGGCATCATTCAAAGTTGCATACGAAGTGGCAAAAATGAAAAAGCCGCACACTAGCCAAGTTTCCATCCAGTTTTTTGTGACGTTTTGTTATCGACAAACAGAAAATACGTAAAAAAATGTGCTGTGGTCCCCGGCCAGGACGCCCAGGAGGACGTGAGGAGGGCTTGTGCCTCCTCCAGACCGCGAGGGCGTCCGTCCTGGTTCTGTTGGGGCCACGGGTCGAGGGCATGGAAGCCCTACCCTGTAGGGGCCCGTGGTCACTGCCAGGCGGCGCCCCAATGCCGGTTTATCCCGTGTGGTCCTCGGCCGGGGCTGGAGCCCGGCCGGGACGCCTTGGAGGACCAGAGGAGGGCGTGTGCCTCCTCCAGACCGAGTGAGGGCGTCCGTCCTGGTTATGCAGGGGGCCTTGGGTAGGGGGCTTTGAAGCCCAGCCCTGTAGGGACCCGTGGCCACCACCAGGCGGTGCCCCAGTGCCTAATTGTCCCTTGAGCCCAGCACTTCCGCCACACCAGGAAGTGCTGGGGGGAAGACTTTATGTGGCGGCCGGAGAGCTGCCAGGAGGACAGCTGACACTTCCGCCACGCTGGGGCTCATCCGGGAGCATTATATAAGGGGCCACCTCCCTCCAGTCATTGGTGGATGTCGGGAGGAAGCAGACAGAGCTGGAGAGAGAGGACAGGAGGCGGCCAGGAAGGCACAGAGACTGTGGGCCTGGACATAGGGGAAATCGGTGCAAGAAGGCACTGGGGGTGCACGTGAGCATAAACATTGTATATATTGTAAATAAATGGTGTGTTGGGTGCAAAATATGTTGTCCGTCTGTGTGTGTCCGGGCCAGCGTTCACAGTGCGAAATTTGCTGTCTCCAGCCTGTTTCCATCCAACTGGCTTTTTATCGATAAAATGGTGTGCGTGATGACGTCATCCCCCCAAAACGAACTGTCGCATAAGTTTTGTTGTATCACGAAAAAAAATCTGCCCTTGAGCCGTTTCCATACATAATTTTGTGTATGTCGCAAATTATCTACCTTTTGTTTTCCACATTACACCCCCTCCACTAAACAAAGAAACAAAGAAATGGAGAGATTATTCAGACAGTTTTTTGAAATTTGCCAGCTTACTGTTATTTCAGTTTCACAAATAATTGGAATTGTACATAATATCCGAAGACGACAGCAGAATGAAGCAGTTGCTTGTCTGATAGCCCTAGAGCTCGAAGAAAGTACCCCAGTGCGACGAAACCCACGGGTATGGGAGAGACGATGGAATAAGACCTTCTGGGAGGAGGTGGTGGAGAGACACTTTACAGAAAATCTGTGGCTGCAACATTTTAGAATGACACGACCAACGTTTGAGATGTTGTGTGGATTTATCAGTCCTGATGTTGCGATATTCTCGATCAAGTGGTTTTGGACATCAAAGCTTCCCCTGTCAAGATCTCAATTCAGTTGGATGAATCGACAGACGTCGACAATTGTAGCCAACTCATCGTTTTCGTTTGTTATGTAAAGACGAATGCCATCAAGGAAGAATTCCTGTTTTGCAAATCACTCGAAACAACGACAACCGCAAGGGATGTTTTCAATACGGTGAAAAGCTTTTTCAATACTAACGAGATTCCGTTGCAAATTATCGGATCTATTTGTACTGACAGTACTTGTGTTATGTTAGGAAACCAATCTGGCTTTGTTACTCTTGTAAGAAATGAAGTACCAGAGGTGACAGTTACTCATTGTATTCTTCATCGCCAAACTCTTGTGTCGAAGACCTTGCCGGTTACTTTGAAAAACGTAATGGATTTGTGTGTTAAAATTATAAATTTTATTCGTGGAAGAATCACAGGTTATTCAAAGCGTTTTGTAGTGAACTCAATGATGAGGCTTCTATTCTGTTTCATACAGAGGTCACATGGCTTTCTAGAGTTTGAGTTTTAACAAGGTTTTTTCAGCTCAGAAAGGAAATCAAACAGTTTCTACGAGAACAGAAATGTGACCTTCTGCATTTTTTCGAATTTCCTTATTTTACTTCATTGTTGGCATACCTGGCAGATATTTTCCAACATCTCAATGATTTGAATTGTTCGATTCAGGGAAAAGAAATGAATATTGTGACCGCCTGCGACAAGCTGCATGCTTTCAGGAATAAGTTGTTGTGGAGTTTACGTATCCAGAATAAGAATTTTGCTAATTTTCCTTTGCTGGACGAAGTCATTGTGGAGTGCAGCAGCTTAAATTTTAACGACAGTGTCAAAGAAGAAATCAGTCAGCACCTGGAAAGCCTGAAAGAGTCATTTGATGGTTATTTCTGCCCGGAAGATCTGGAAGAATCAGAAACCTGGATCGTCAACCCCTTTGCTTTCAAATTAGAAAAGATGAGAGATGAGGATGAAGACAAAGAACATTTAATTGAGATGCAAGCATGCCAAGCAATGAAGCTGCTTTATGTGTCCAGTTCACTCGAAACTTTTTGGTGCAGTGTTCAAACTGGGTATTCAACTCTTACAAAAAGAGCATTGAAAGTCCTTGTCCTATTTGCCACCACTTGGCTATGTGAATCGGGATATTGATCTCTACTGTACATCAAGAATAAATATCGTAACGCACTGAATCCCGAAAATGACCTACACATTTCATTAACACATAAAGAACCACGTTTCGTAGAGAAAATTTACAAAGAAGAGGCAGGAGAAAAGTCAAATAACCTAAACAACATAAAATTCTCAAACTATTTATTCCTTCTATAAATTTCTTTATAAAGAACATCGTTTCATACTTGTATTTTGTGTGGTTGAGGTGTGGAAAGCTGCTCTTTCCACCCTCTTGTTAGCTGTGAATAAAGTATCCATTATTCATAAAGCTTCAATTGGTGATCTGTTTTTCTGCGTTAACCTCATATTTTTTCATACTTCTTTTCAAACCAAGGGGGTGCGAAATCGGCCTCGTCCGTCACAGGGGGTGCGATGGTAAAAGGAATCGGGAAGCGCTGATTTATATGAATGCTAGATTTTTTTTATTAATTTCCAAACTTTTCTGAAAACATGTTTTCACGTGATCATTACGGATTATTAAATGCTGATAGTTGGACAAAATGGCAAATATATCCATTAAATATTAAATCTACAACACAATATAGTGTGCAGTAAGAGAAGGAGTCTGAATACTTTCTGAATCCACTGCATATGGGTGAATGTGGGCAGGTAAGCCCTTCATTGACCTCACGTCCAGTGTTGTCAGAAACAGAAACCGTGTCCTGATAAGGTGGTTTACACAACGGAGGGATGAATCCTTAAAGAAATACTTCACCCAAAAATGATTTATTTTTTTCTGATACTTACCTTGTGTTATTTGTAGTGCAAACGTTTTCTGTTACCATGGAGATCAAAAAATATCAGTGGAGACAGAGCTAGAATCAAAACAAGCAATATCAAAAATATCCAACATTTTAAAATGTTGTTAATAACCCATTTCCAGTTCTGGCACAAGAAAAAAGCACTTAGCTGTATTTATCATCAAAACCATAGTGATCTGAAACAGTGGATGAGTGACAATGACTTGCACGTAAACTTGGAAGCAGCTGAAGTTCTTTTAGAGAGTGACAGTTCCACAAAGGCCAAGACACCACTTCTGAAGTTCTTGTTCACACTTCAAGGGCATGTGGTGTCAGTATATGTTGTCAACTGGACTTGTGTGACTTCACAGTAGATTAGAGACATCGTCATGGCCAGTGACAGACCCAGCATGATACCGTCAGCGTATAAATCTAACACACAAGTCTGTACTAAAGTACACTGTAACAGACCCCGGTGTCACACAGACTATCTACAACTATCCATCCATCTATCCATTATCCAACCCGCTATATCCTAACTACAGGGTCACAGGGGTGTGCTGGAGCCAATCCCAGCCAACACAGGGTGCAAGGCAGGAAACAAACCCCAGGCAGGGCACCAGCCAACCACAGGGCACGTGTACACACACACACACCCACACACCAAGCACACACTAGGGGCAATTTAGGATCGCCAACGCACCTAACCTGCATGTCTTTGGAAAGTGGGATGAAACCAGAGCACCGAAGGAAACCCACGCAGATGCGGGGAAAACATGCAAACTCCATGCAGGGAGGACCCGGGAAGCGAACCCAGGTCTCCTTACTGCGAGGCAGCAGCAGAGTTTGTGTGCACAGATATTTTGTTTTTGTCATTTTGGTGCCGTGTGTCCTTAGATAATTACACATTACTTTTTACTTACTATTACATTATTATGCTGAGTGGGCAGCCATCACAATAATGCACTGGTAAGTCAGGAAGTCAAACCCACTGCTGTTGTCCGGTCAGAGGAAAGGAGATATGAGAAATCTTCGAGATTAACCTGTTTATTTTCTTTACCACCTTGTTAACACTTAATTGGAACTGAAAAAGGAATTACTATCGCCTTTATATGCATACAACGTTACATTACATATGTGTGTTTTTTCTGAAAGACAGAAATGACTTTCATAAAATTATTGTGCATGCCCTGTATCAAAAAAATATTACTAAGTTAATAACATTACGTTTCCAGTAGATGGCAGCAACTGAGTGTTGGTGTACCTTATGGAAATTGCTAGGGGGGATCGGCAGCCTGTATATTTAAAACATTAATTTGTGGATCTGATAATAATTAACAATTGTCTTTCCACATTAACATAGATAAACGGAACAAAAGTCAAGCTCAAATGAAGTAATATTAACTAAGACCTTAGATTGGACGCATAAACAGCACTCACTCTCTGCTTTTAAACATAACAGCTTCCAGCGCACTGCCTCCTTAGCATCAGTCAGCACATATGCAGCCATTCAAACAAAGCAGATCATCTTTACAACAAAAGTAACCTTAAATGAAGATCGCAGCACTGATACCATCCCATAATTTTGAATCCCCTAATAACTTACTTTCCATTTAACTGCACTTTAAAAGAAACAAACCAAACACCTTAGCATCCAGCTCACTGTATTGTGAGACGGAGCCAGTGGAACAGAACAAGCAGACAGCAGTGACTTGTGGGAGAGGCAGAGTGATGCTGCATGTGGCTTTTCCCAATGACTCGGTAAGACAGCCTTTTTAACGATCACTATTAGGAGTGTTTAAAACCTAATGAAAATATTTTCTATAGAAAAAGCACAGGCATATATATTTGGAAATTGTGATGAGCAAAAAAAAAAAAAAACAAAATTATTAGTTTGTACCTCACATCCAGGGCTGTGGAGTTGTTACACAAACCCTTCGACTGCGACTCTTCAGTTTATGGTACCAGTGGCTCTTGTTTCACTAAAGTCAGGAAACAAGCATGGGAGAATTTTGCTTAAAACTGGGTGGGAACAATTAGATGGCTTCACTAAGTGTCACGTTTCTAAATCACTCCAATGCCTCGTGAAAGTGGGGCGATCATTTTCAACTGTAAAGATCAGAAGCGTTCTGATTACGATAAAACGTCTACAGTCGAAAAGTCTCCTAAAAATGCCCTATTAGACATATAAATGTGTGTTGGGCGTACAGAGAGCATCGCATGTTTTAAATATAAACATAAACATTTTTCAAGGCAAAAACCATTCTGTATCTTCATACATTGGCATTGGACAACATCACTGGATGAATGGTAAATGTGAATGATACGTTGTCATAGGTGCCGTGTGTGCTTATGTTGTCCAGCATTCCGATGATAGTGTAGAAGCCTATGTCATCTTTATTCTTGAAAATAACAACTGCAAAATATGCATTTGAAGTAAACAGTATGTCACATCCTGTCAAAAGGACTGCTGTTAAGAGAGCTGATGATGAAGAGTCCCAGGAAAGGCAGATTTCAGTGCTCAAAACACCCGAACTGACAAATCTGCTTAACAATTAAAGTAAAGCACGGACAAGGGAGCACAACATCCACTTTCTGACTGCACATCTAAACAAGTAACTAAAGAAATTGAACATTATTTTATAGTTAGATATGAAAACATGCCATAACAAAATAGCTGCACCATTTTAACACGTTTTAAACCCATAGACCACAGTGCTTGTCTAAACTCTATTTGCTGTTATGTTACATAGTGCAGGCCCAGACTTAGGCATAGGCGAAGTAGGCGACCGCCTAGTGCCCTGGCGTCCGGGGGGCCCCGGATCGACGGCGGCCAAGCACCCGGCCCGCCCCTCCCCTCGCATGTTTAAATCATGTGGGCCAGCAGGGGCGTGTCCGTGTGGGCGGCTGTCTATAAAAGCGGAGCGGTTTGAGTCAAGATCTCTATGGGTCAAATGGGCGAAAAAGGGACGCAAGGTGATGACCTTGTAACGTTACAAGAAAACGTCTCCTTGGTCTAATTTTCACGCATTTCACAGAGCTTCCAGGGGGGCCCCTGGACCCCCCTTTCGCCTAGGGCCCCATAATACCTAAGACTGGGCCTGCATTGTGACACAATAGTTTAAACGACAGAAAGATATCATAACAGACAGAAGCACGTCTCAAATGTGTGGAGCCCAGTAGTCTACTGTATGTATGTGTGTCCGTCTGTCTGTCTCCAGTGTAACCGCTTTCGTTAAAACATGCACATTAATTATTAAGCTTCAGTTACCTTGTCCTACTGACCTCCTGAATGGATAATAGAAAGTTTAGCTTGTATATCTTATATCCAGTATATCTTTTGATCTCACTCTCTCCGAAACTCCGGTGGCAGTTTAAAACGCATGGAATGGAGGAATTGGGGGGCGAGTGTTTTAGAAAGAAGCCCTGTGGGTGTAGCTTTTGTAGTGTAGGATTCACTGCACACTTTTTAACGGATTGTCCCCAGATGTGTATTCTCGTGTCTGGCCTCTTGAGACTACACCGACTCTGACTCCTCTGTTTGTAGTTTGGAGACTAATATACAGTATTTATTCTGTTGATTGAATGCACAAAACATGCAGTAGAAGATACAAAGCACTTCATCACTGTCAAGTAGAGTGTCTAACACTTCTGGATGAAAATGCTCAGAATGTCTTTTCAAATTTCACGCTCTTGCAGGTTCATTCTTATCGGAACCAGAGAAACTACTGATTTTTACTTCACATACTTTTTCATCATCATCATCATCATTATCTTCTACAATGCACTGACATAGATAATATTTCCTGTCTGTTGTGATTATGAAGTGATCCTTTAAATAAATAAGTAATATTTCGAAAACTGCAAAAGAAGTAGAAGTCAGTATTCAATATTAATTAAAATGTTGAAAATTGCAAATAAAGTAGAAATCAGTATTCAATGTTAATTAAAATGTATCAAGAAAATAAAAAAGTTTAATCTAATTAGTATATGTAAAACTAGAAGTGTATATTACAATTTACATTTAGTCAGATTTGGAGCGAGTACATTTTTTGTGACTCTGTCCCCGACTCCACAGCCCTGCTCACCTCTGCCTCACTGGGCAAAAAATTAAAGGAACACTTTGAATACACGTCAAATCTCAATGGGAAAAAAATCCTGCTGGATACCTCTGTTGATATGAACTGGGTAATGTGTTAGGAATGAAAAATGCCACATCGTTTGATGGAAATGAAAATCATCACCCTACAAAGGGCTGAATTCAAAGACTCCCTGAAAATCAAAGTGAAAAAATGATGCAGCAGGCTAGTCCATTTGGCCAAAATGTAATTGCAGTAACTCAAAATCGTACTCGGTAGTTTGTATGGCCCCCACGTGCTTGTATGCATGCCTGACAATACTAGGACATGCTCCTAATGAGACGACGGATGGTTTCCTGGGGGATCTTCCTGGACCAGGGCATCACAGAGCTCCTAAACAGTCTGAGGTGCAACGTTGTGTTGTCGGATAGACCAAGAAACATGAAGTCTCAGAGGTGATCTATTGGATTTAGGTCTGGCGAGCGTGGGGGCCAGTCAATGGTATCAATTCCTTCATCCTCCAGGAACTGCCTGTATACTCTCACCACATGTGGCAGGGCATTGTCGTGCACCAGGAGGAACCCAGGACCCATTGCACCAGCATAGGGTCTGACAATGGGTCCAAGGATTTCATCCCAATACCTAATGGCAATCAAGGTACCATTCTCTAGCCTGTACAGGGGTCTGTGTGTCCCTCCATGGATATGCCTCCCCAGACCATCACTGACCCACCACTAAACCGTTCATGCTGAATGATGTTACATCACATTCTCCATGGCTTCTCCAGACCCTTTCAAGTCTGTCACATGTGCTCTGGGTGAACCGGCTCTCATCTGTGAAAAGCACAGGGCACCAGTGGTGAACCTGCCAATTCTGCTATTCTATGGCAAATGCCAATCGAGCTCCACAGTGCCAGGCAGTGAGCACAGGCCCCACTAGAGGACGTCAGGCCCTCAGGCCACCCTCATGAAGTCTGTTTCTGATTGTTTGGTCAGAGACATTCACACCAGTGGCCTGCTGGAGGTCATTTTGTTGGCTCTGGCAGGTCTCATCCTGTTCCGTCTTCCAAAGCACTAGATACCGGTCCTGCTGATGGGCTAAGGACTTTCTACAGCCCTGTCCAGCTCTCCTAGAGTAACTGCCTGTCTCCTGGAATCTCCTCCATGCCCTTGAGACTGTGCTGGGAGACACAGCACACCTTCTGGCAATGGCACATATTGATGTGCCATCCTGGAGGAGTTGGACCACCTGTGCAACCTCCATAGGGTCCTGGTATCGCCTCATGCTACCAGTAGTGACACTGACCTTAGCCAAATGCAAAACACAGATGACGAGGGAAAAATGTCAGTGGCCTCCACTTGTTAAACCATTCCTGTTTTGGGGGTCGTCTCATTGTTGCCCCTCATTAACACCAAAGCAGCTGAAACTTAACAAGCCCCTCTGCTACTTAACTGACCAGATCAATATCCCAGGAGTGTCATTGACTTGATGCTATCTGATTAAAAAGTGTTCCTTTAATTTCTTTGAGCAGTATATATAGTTATATTTGTCAACAATTCTACTGTATGTCTGAATTGTGCATAAATGATTATTTGTGGGCTGACCAGCAGACTTTTAAAGTGAGTGTCACAAGTTCAAGTCTCCATTCTGGCATAACATACTTATCATGCTTGACGAGCCGCATTCTCTAAAATACAACCAAAGTGGAGCTTTCTGCAGGCGTCATGGTCCAGTAGTTCAGCACCCGACTTTCAGCCACAACAGGTCAGTTCAGTCCTTGGTTTTACACACTGTGTGATCATCAGCAAGTCACTGCGTCTAGCTTTACAACAAATGTAAAACTTTATGTTATTAGACTGCCAGAATAACAGATAACATCAAAACAGAAAATGTTAGCTGTATTTCATATTTCACTGGAAAAATTAAACACCCAGAAGGCAAATAGAAATTCTCATCTTCAACTGTCTTTTATGCTTTCTCGGTTTGCTCCAGTGACCATTTGGTATCGATATAACATCATGCTGTGTGCAGCTCGAAACATTTAATGTGTGTGGCTTTGCAGTATATTTCTTGCGGTTTATTTCAAGAAACAGCCCATTGTGATGTTTTCAGAGCAGTCATGCAATTTGCCACGCATTGCTTTAGTGGTCAGAAGTTGATCTGAAGCAGATGAGTTAACTTAAGTGTCTTTTGTGGAGTAATTCATTGAATTTCCAAACCATGTGCAGTGAGTGGCTAAAAGAAACTCTGCCTTGTTCTTTGGTCCTTCAACACTGGAAAATCTGCCTAAATAAATAGCTACGTATGTGTCATTTTAGCTAGAAGAGAAGAATGTTTATCCCTAACCTAATATTTTGTTCCCCATTCCCACATCAGTACCAAATATTGTGGATAACAAATGTTGTCTTTGCTATGCAGTCATTAGAGGTTCTGACACATAAACCAGGAATTTTAGTAAGAACTGCGTGTGTGAGTGGGCTTCACTTATAGAGCAGGTACGGTAGGCATTAAAATACTCACATGTCTTTCACCCGAAAAATACGACTCACTCCTACAGCAACTCATCAGAAACAGGGCATGGTGTAGCATAGCCACTGAAATCATATGGGCTCTGGTATTAGAACGTGTGCGGTATGTCAACAACAACAACATTTTCATACAAATAATGTAGCTCAATGTGCTTTACATGATGAAGAAAGAGAAAAAAAGACAAAGTAAGAATTAAAATAAGAGAACACTAATTAACATAGAATAAAAGTAAGGTCTGATGGCCAGGGAGGACAGAAAAAACAAAAATAAAACTCCAGATGGCTGGAGAAAAAATAAAATCTACAGGGGTTCCAGGCCATGAGACCACCCATCACCCTCTAGGCATTCTACCTAACATAAATGACCTCAATCAGTCCTCATGGTATTCAAGGTTCTCATGGAAGGACTTGATGATGATGGTCATGTGGACTTCTGGCCTTCAATCCATCAATGTAGGAACATCATGGTGCTTTGAATAGGTGGTGGTGGCGCAGGTCGCCACCACAGAAAACCGGAAAAACAACAGAAGAGAGAGTAGGGGTTAGTACGGATTTTGGAGCCACCATGAATAGTTATTATAATGAATTGAATATACAGAGTATCAGGATTAAATTAAAGTGAAGTTATGAGAAGGCCATGTTAAAGTAATGTGTTTTTAGTAGTTTTTGATGTGCTCCACTGTACCAGCCTGGTGAATTTCTATTGGCAGGCTATTCCAGATTTTAGGTGCCTAACAGCAGAAGGCCGCCTCACCACTTCTTTTAAGTTTAGCTCTTGGAATTCTAAGCAGACACTCATTTGAGGATCTAAGGTTACGATTTGGAGTGTAAGGTGACAGACACTCCGATATATAAGATGGAGTGAGATTATTTAAGGGTTTGTAAACTATAAGCAGGATTTTGAGGTCAATTCTGAATGACAGGTAACCAGTGTAGTGACATCAAAACTGGAGAAATGTGTTCGGATTTTCTTTTCCTAGTTAGGATTCTAGCAACTGCATTCAGCATTTGTTGCAATCGATTGATGTTTTTTTGGGTAGTCCTGAGAGGAGTGCGTTACAGTAATCTAGTCGACCAAAAACAAAAGCATGAACTAATTTCTCATCATCTTTCAATGATATAAGAGGTCTAACTTTTGCTATATTTCTTAAGTGAAAAAATGCTATTCTAGTGATCTGAACAATATGTGATTTAAAATTCAGGTCACAGTCAACAGTTACCCCTAAACGACAATAAAAAATGCTACCATCAAGCAGTGAGTTTTTTTGTTGCCACTCTCTCATAAAACTGCGACAGATGAAACACCACAGCAACAGCTGTCTGCACTGACACTCCGGTCTGTTCCACTGTGCCTTGTAACTCCTTCAGAATTATCAAAAGTCTCTTGGTGGTCTCCTTCACTCGTCTTCTTTCTACACGATCACTCTGCTGTTATGGATGGCCTGCTCTAGGCAGACTTACAGCTACAGTGTCATACAATTTTTATTTCTTAATGGTCGCTTTAATTGGACTCCAAAGGATGTTCAGTGACTTGGATATTTTGTTGTCTCCATTGCCTGACTGGTGCTTTTCATTCACCTTTTCACAGAGTTCTTTGGGGTGTTTTATTTGTCTTCATTGTGTAGGTAAGGCCACCAAACTGACTTTTACACACAGGACGAGCATTTAGACTACAATCAAGTGAAACCTTTTGACTACAGACGGGTGATTTCAATTTAACTAATTCTCAAACCAACTGACTGTACCAGTCATGACTTAGGTGTGTCATGTTAAAGGGATTGAATACTTATGTAATCACTTATTTTGTATTTTATGGTTGTAATTTATTCGGACCACTTTGGAGAAATCTGTTTCCACTTTAAAATGAACCAGTCTTGTTTTACTGTTGATCATTAACAAAAAAAGTCAGATTTAATCCACTGTAATTCAATATTGTATAACAACAAAAAGTGAAAACTTCCAAGAAAGTGAGTACCTGTTAGAAGCACTGAACTTGGATGATGGTGGGTTTTAAACTGAACTTGAAGAAAATAAAAAATTTTAGAGCATTGAGGGGTATCCCAACACGCGCCCAACAGTCATCCACTGTGACAGGAGTCGCCAACTCCAGTCCTGCAGGACCACCGTGGCTGCAGGTTTTCATTCTAACGCTTTTCTTAATGAGCGTCGGTCAACACTGATTACAATAAGAGCACAGTTTAAATCGTTAACACAGAGCTGTACTCACCATCTCATTTCGCTTCTTAATTGAGCTGGTGCTCAAATCAGTAATAATCTCAGTACAACTACACATGGTGTCTGTTATGGAAGGGACAAAGAACATAAAAATGGCAACATGAGCCACGCTATTAAGAACTTTACTCGACACTGATTAAAATAAAAAAAAGTTGAAATCATTAACTCGAGCGGTACTCATTGTTCCCTTTGACTTTACATACAATGAAATGAAGCAGGCAGATTGGAGGTTTATTCAACAGTAGTTAATACAGAAGGTCCAATGAAATGGTAAGAACCTCTCCAATATAAACCACACAGCCAACTGAAGGAAAAACGTTTGAACAATGCTTTTAATAAAGCTGGACGACGCAACGAGATACTATAACTGGGAAAATGCTACACAGACAGCACCTGGGCTGGTGTTTGACCTGAACAAGGAGGACAGGCTAGAAGCCCTAACTAACCACTTTGAAGTTTCAATTCCTTTTCTTTCACTGGTGTGGTGGATGGCCGGGGCCCTTGCCACGCTGGAAGGACCAGGGGAGGGAGCGTATCCAGAGCATTACCTCCCCTGGAGCGCTAGATGGCAGCGGTGCCTCAGACTCTCGCAGGGCTCCATGGGAGTTGGACTTGGATACGGCCCTGTTGGGATCCATGGGCGCCGCCAAGGGGTGCTGCAGCAACTACTGAGCCCTTATGGGCAGCTCTTCTGCCACACCCGGAAGTGCTGCCGGAAAGAAGTCAATGAGCACCTTTAGCACTTCTGGGTGCTTTATAAAAGGAGTCAGCAGTCACTATTCCGGGAGCCAGAGTTGGGTGAGAGAAGACAAAGCTTGCCAGGAGAAGTGGAGGAGAAAGAGAAGAAGAAGAAATTTATGTAGGGTTGTGCTTGGGAACTGTGGTGTGCTTGTGGTAAACGGGGGAAGGCGTTTCCCACAAGGAAAAATGAAAAATAAAAACCTGTGTGTGCCTTGAACTTGTGTCCTGTGTCCGTCTGTGCTGGGTTTGGACAGTGGTGCGCTCTCTGCAGGCCAAACTGGATATAAATAAAATTCCATTTACACTTTTAAAAGTGATTTTTTTGCATGTAAGTAGGGAACACTACACTATTATAAATATAGTTAAATTTAAATAAAAAATAATGTTCAATAAACACACAAGCAACTTTCAACATTAACAACCTGCAAAATGGTCAAATTAATATACATTTTGTAATAAAATACTAATAAGTTTTTTACAGCATCAGAAATTCTCGTCCCAGATTCTAGTGCCCAAGGTCAGTCGGCCACACAGACAAACAATTAGCTCTACTGCAAGGCACTATATAATGTACTAATGTGGAAGAAATGCTTCAAGTCCAAGTAGAATACGAGAAGTTGGTTAATGAACTTATTTCTAATGATGACTTAGTCATTCCAGGATTTAATTCCAAAATCAGGACAGATGGCTCGATCAAAATGACAACGATGCCATTTCCAAGAGAAGAATAGAAGTGGAAAAGAGAAAGTAACAGCAAATCAATACTTCATCAATGCTATCTAATCGGCCATCCATTTTCCAAATCGCTTATCTAGTTGCTACTCTAAAATAATGCATCTATAGAAGCCTTTATTTAAATGCTAAAGCATGTGTGACTTTTATGGTATCGGTTGGCACATCATGCCTGAGTATTGGGCTCCTATAACTTAATGCTCTTCAATAGTTTAAAATAAGACTAAATGTTGTGTTTGCTGTCTAGCTTCTGAAGTATAGGGATTAATATGTTCTGTAAGTTATGGGTAGCGGTAAGCCATTGATAACACATGCAATGAATTAAATTTAAAGCTACATGAAAAACTTTAATTGGTATGCAAAATCAGGCAGACATTGAAAACTGTGGTGTGGAGATTTTATGGAGGCAAAAGGACACAAAAAAAAAAAAAAAAAAAGACACAAATGGTTGTAAATGGTCTCAGATGCACAAATGTTTTGGTCTGGTGACAAAAATCATTACTTCACACCTTTCCAGGTATTCAAAACAATTACCATGGATAGTTTTATCCTTATACAGATGTCGTATACTTAGCACGCTGTACATATGGTGTGACAGCCATGGTCTTGTCAGGATTGTCAATGAAGTAAAAACATTAGTCTGATTACATTCTTGTTACAATTTGTAGGCTTCATATACAGTATTAAATTTTTGTGTTGAGGACCTGTTTTATTTATGGAGTACTAGAAATTATCCATCCATCCATTATCCAACCCGCTATATCCTAACTACAGGGTAAAATGATACAATTTCATTTACAACAACATGATTGCATGAATCAAAACTATTTTCTGGGATGCCATGTGGCTTGCAGAAACAAACTGTTTGCCTACTGCACTTATACTATCTAAGAAGTGAACAAAAGGTTTCGCTGCTGGTCAGTAGTCTTAATGCAACATGTGAATATTTGCCCAGGAATTGTATATTTGCCACATGTCAAATTATCCATCCATCCATTATCCAACCTGCTATATCCTAACTACAGGGTCACAGGGGTGTGCTGGAGCCAATCCCAGCCAACACAGGGTGCAAGGCAGGAAACAAACCCCAGGCAGGGTGCCAGCCCACCACAGGGCACACACACACCAAGCACACACTAGGGACAATTTAGAATCGCCAATGCACCTGACCTGCATGTCTTTAGACTGTGGGAGGAAACCCACGCAGACACGGGGAGAACATGCAAACTCCACGCAGGGAGGACCTGGGAAGTGAAACCGGATCTCCTAACTGCGAGGTAACAAGCAAACAAAAAAACTATACCTGCAGTCTTTTTTACTCTATTTTTACATTGTCATCTTCTACAGTATGATCTCTTTGCAACAATACCTATCACATTTCACATACTAAGAAACATCCCTGCAGGACCAGCTTTCATACAATTCTTTCTCTTCTGAGTGTTGATGACAATAATAAATTTGACTCTACAGAATCTGGTAAGTGAGCTTCCACATAACAAACAGGCACGCTATACAATAATTACAAATACAGTATGATGAGGAGATGACATAATTTTGAACAAAGGGATGGCATGCAATCTACACAAAGAAATGGACATGATTTTCATGCCTAACTTTGTCTTGGTTACACAATTAAGTGTTTTATTTTTTTTAAACATTCACACACACTTTCTCCGGCTGGTGAATAATTACAAGTGCCCATCTTCTACTTCTGCATTTTACTTGGACACCATGATCACTACCACTTCTAAGTCATATTATTTAAGGATATTTAAGAAATAATTGCCCACACATTCCTAAGTTAACTTTCTGCTTGCCAAAAAATAAATTCAACTTTTTTTTCCAAACATATATTTTTTAGTTACTGTACGTCTATTTTTGAAAAGTACTTTTTAAATGTTTTTTTTTTACATGTTCGCAAGGGAGCCACTATGGATGCCACACAAGCTAAATATTTTGGTGTAAATGTGTCAGGAGAGATTTTAGGACATACGCTGAATTAGGCGTCTACTCACTGAAGATGGATTGAGCAGGTTAGGTAACCGGATGGTTGAATCTTAGAGTAACGAAATTACATCAACAACAGAGACACTGAAGTGACCCAAAAGACTGAGTGAATGAGGGTGTATGAATGAGTGTGGCCTGTGATCGCCCCAGGGTTTGTTTCTGCCATGCGTATATACCACCAGGACAGGCTCATGTTCTCCTCACATTGCAATGATCTGAAGGTGTTTCATATGTTGTTGTATGTGATTGTCTGCATCCGTGCTGTCCTGTTTCGTTTTCTTTATCAGTATATATAAAGAATGAATTTGACAGCAAACCAGTGACTTTTGAGGCCACTGTAGAAAGGCAATACAGAAAGCAATATTTAAAGAGGAGGCACCAAAGACTGTGGAAGTAAGGAGGGTGTACCTGGTACTGGCAGTCCACAGTTATTTATTTGAAAATAAGTGTCAATGAGGATTTAAACCCACATGAAGAGAAGAAAAGGACCACAAGCGTTGTGGAGAGCCTTTTTCTATGTGGCTGGGGTCCCAGGTTAATGCTCTTTGGTGAGAAGTGCCTGGTTTACTTTGATTTCATGATAAATTTAAGCTTCCAAATGGATGGATACATTTCACAAGTCTGTTGCAGTGACTTCAAAACCGGGACAGTGTTTTATGTTACAGTAATTGTATGTTGATTTTTATAATTTTGTATGTTCTTCTATTGATTTTACAGTTCCCGTGAAAGTTAAAAGAGCTGTGCCAGAGTGCATTATTTTGGTTGTTGAGTTTATAACGGGTGCAAATGTTACATGGCTTAAAGTCAGCTCCTTATCTTTTTTAAACACTCATTTTAGGATTTGGGACTCCGTGAGCAACCGCTCATTTGACACAAAGTCAAGCCAGTAGTACCCAAGGACTCTCTGAAGAGCCACAGTACCAAAGGAGTCCAGTCTTCATCGCATATCGCAAGACAGGGAGCACCAGGACTCTAAAGACTTGGACATTCGTCCTTTTCCGGAGATATTGGGAGCGCCTCACACCCCTATCCAGTGACCTCATAACCATCCATGCCCTCCCAATCTGTCTATTGAGGTTTCAAAAAAACAAAATCTACTCTATATATAAAATCCTAAGCCTAACAGTGCAACCATTTTATATCACGTTTTTTGTCACGCTTTAAATCAGGCTTATTTTAAAACCTACATACTGTATATATGTTTGGTATCATTCTTTTCAGAATTTCAGAACTTTAATGTGATGTTGTTAGATTTTCAGATTCTTATTCAGGTTTTTAATTATTAACTATAAAATATCAAGAACTCCCGCGGAACGAGGCGTTGTGCCTAGGGATTTAACCACGCCCGGGGCTGGAAATAAAAGACAAATAGTAGGACAGCTGCTGTACAGACTTTTAAATGTTTTAAGCGCCGTGCCAGAAGCAGATCATGCGGGACGGTAGCAGCAGCAAGCCAGCAGCTGATCGAGCAAAGAGAAGTTGAAAAAAAAACTGTACTTGTTTCCCATTGTCTCACCATTTAAGAGAGGGCTTCGGAGGAGCGACTGCATCTCCTTGGGGTGCGTTCAGCCCCCCTCTTCACAATGCGAACAGCAGAGACACGTAGGTGGCTGGTGTGTAGCGCAGGCCTGGGGGGTTGATGAGCGAAGCCCCCTAGTATGTATATATATTATATATTTTACACCATCAGCTGAAACACAGCAACAAACATTCATATCATTCGAGACATTTGAAAATATGAGGTTCTCTATCCATGGGTCCAAAGTCAGGAACAAACTTTGCCTGAGCCACCATTTCATTGTGGAGTATTGGAACTACAATAAGTCAGTCTAGATTTGAAACTCAACCCAACACACATCTTAGACTAACAGAAATATATCTGAATATCCCTGCAACTCCAAAATTACTAGTGTGATTGAGCCACTATAAGGTGGTCCAAATCAAATTATGCAATTTTCATTAAGCTACAGCTTATTAAGTTTATTACATAGAAAATCACCCGAAAAATCCCAGACCACTGAGAAATGTGTGGACTGACGACATGAAGAATCGTCTTCGCACCGAACTGGAATCGTCCCCGCATAAATCAAAGTCATCCAGACGATCTGGATAACCCTGTAGTTTCCAAAATCGTGTTCACGAAGTGTAAGAACTAACCTGACAGCATTTACAATGTATTGCAAGACAAAACGGTTTGTATTGAGTACATTTGTCTGTTTTTATATACAGTGAATTCAGAAAGTATATTTACTCCTTCACTTTCTTTGCAAATTTCACGGTAGTTGTGTTGTTTCACTATCTGCACACTTTACTGTATTGTAGATTTAATTTTAAATGGATATAGTGGCTATATTTGCCCATCATTCTACACTAAGTAACCCATAATGACAAAGGTATGGTAAAACATGTTTTCACAAAGATTTGGCAAATGTATTAAAAGTAAAAAAAAAAATGTAAAAAAAATCTCAATCTCATTCATCTAAGTATTGACCCTTTTAAGCAAATGTTAACGTGAATGTGTAAATCAACGAATCAGGTGCACGGTTACACAGCTACAGTATATGCTGCTGTCACATAATGAGTCGGAGGGTCATGCCCCAGGAGCTCTCTGCATGGAGCTTGGGCATGTGCCTCCATGGGTTGCTCCGTTTTCCTCCCAAAGTCCACATTGCAAGTTTGGTGAATTGGTGAAGCTAAGTTGTCCCCTGATGTCTGTGTATGTTCACCTTGCGATGGGCAGGCACCCTGTGCCCATTTCTAGCTGGATAGGCTCCAGCTGCTCCCTGCCCTAGATTAGTGGGTTTAGATGATGGGTGGATCAACAGATACTATAATTTCTCTTGCCCAGAGCAACTCTCACTTGGATGTTGCCAACCCTTAAAAAAGATAAATAACCTTTACAATTTTAGTTACACTGTTTCAGATTTATCTTGAGAAAGGTTATTTCAACTTGCATATGTTGTCTACAGTATTTTGGTTTTTTTTGTGTGTGTTTTTCACATCCAAAAAATGTTCCTGGCGGCCAACAGATCTTCGATAGTCAACAACATTCATTAAACGGTAGCGTGTGTGGCTGTGGCTAGAATACCAATGACATGGCAGTGTGGTTAAATCTTAATTACAGTTACACTGTGAAAAAGTATTTAAAAAACAATGATGGTATATCCATTTCTTTTTGATAAAGCAAATAGATAACAAAAAACACTCCAATCTTCAAATCAGTTAATATGTCGCACTCAAATATTACACTAAGCCTACATTTTCTAACTTCTTAAAATAAGAAAGTGCTAACTTGACCGCAATAAAAATACATACGCAATCAAATATAAAAACACATTTTCTGTCATTTAAATATTGTTAGCAGTATTTGTATCATTTTTCATGATGACTGGCTTATAAGCTGATTTAAATGTCCTAGGGCCTTTGTGAGTTGTGAGACCATCAGGTAGAAATTACGCAATCTCTGTTCTGTTACAGGTTTAGAATATCTGGGCTGGACACCAGAATGCAACTAACGTATCAGTGAAATACACTATAAAAATCCAGTAAAGATGCATTATATTTACTATATATTTTAAAGTAAAAAAAAAATATTGCATTTAAGTCAATCTCACTTAGTTGTTTCAATGTGCAAGACTATTTTATGAATAACTGTTGTTCTGTAGTAAACCCATAATGGTGCCTAATTCTAAATGTGCATAAAGTCAGCATATTTGCATAATCTACAAATTCTTCCTTACATTATTATCCCCATATTTTTGCACAGTGAGGAAAAAAATGTAATTATGGTTAGCAAAATAATTTTTCTGTGTGTTGCTGATTTATGCCAAGCTATTTTCGAAATACCGGCAAAACTGTAGCACATCCTGTATCAGAAAAACATTGTTTTCTTCTTCAATGAATAACATGAATTGTATTCTGTAAATATTGAATCACTTGTAATGACTAAAGTAATTGTCTGTTCATATCTGTTTATATTTTAATGTTAAGTGATGTTGCTCATCTCATACAGGTAAATAACTGTGTATTATAGTGTGACGGACGGTCTGGGAGGCCCTTATACTGGAAGGACCAAGGGAGCAGATGTGCATAGAGCCACTAGGGGGAGTTGCAGAGCCCTACTTTGGGTTTCAGCCACACCTGGGAGTACTTCCAGATAATGCTGAAGAGTCACCTGATGTGCTCCCAGATGCAGCATAAAAGGAGTCGCCTCACTTCCCTCAGAGAACCACAGTAGACAGACAGACAGGCGGGCAGGCAGGCGGGCGGGCAGGCAGGCGGGCGGGCGGATGGATGGATGGATGGAGCTTGCCAGAGGAGGAGTGGAGGTAAAAGGAGAGAGAAAAAATAAAAGGCATTGTGTGCTGTACTCATTGTAACTGTGCTGAGGTGGTGGGAACGAAAGGAGGGCATTTCCCACACCTAAATCAAACATGGGTTGTGCAGGACATGTGCCTTGTTGTCTGTTATGTCGGGTGTTTGGGGAGCTGGTGTGCCCCCTGGTGGCCACAATAGGTATATTGTAAGTTAAAAGTGTAATTGCTGCATTGTTTAGCTTTAGTTGGTTTAATTTGACATAATTGTAAAACATTACAATTAAATTAATATTACTGCTGGTAGAATTACAATTGTTGACTGCATTCATTTTACTGAGATAAACCATATAATGATCTTTTTTCCTGAATGTTTTTTGATGGTTAAATGATTGGCAGCTCAGCTGCCAGTCATTTGACTATTAAATTACAACAATATTTTTTTACAGTGTATGCAATTCCTGTTTTCTGTTTACTTTATAGTCCCACTGCCTGAAGTCACTGTAACGTCTTAAAAAATGTAGGACTTACGGATAGTGGAAGCTTCCTGAAATCATGTGCTTACTTTGTCATTATGGGTTATTGAGTGTAAATTGATAGGCAAAAATGGAATATTTATCCATTTAATATTAAATCTACAACACAAAGTGTACAGAAAATGAAGGGGGTCTGAAAACCTTATGAAGGGACTGTACATTCAACATAGTGTAAGGCAAATGTCTCCAAAAATACTCAAGGAGGCTTTTTCAAAGACCATTTTGTTCCAGACTCTAAGTCCAAGCTCTAGTTTTAATGCAAAAAACTGAAATTATAAATACTGTGCATTGTCACAAACACTACACTACTGTTGCTTACACACAACAAATAAGAAGAAATAAAGCCTCAACTACTACTAGATGAATATCGCTTTGCAGTTAATATTATCAGGCTTAGTAAAAGAATTTGAATTATTATCTGGGCCACACTGAGAAACAACAACTATTGTACTTCCTACATTTTTATACAATTCACATCATGTTGAGCTGCAGGAAAAAGTTCATTCATTACCAGAAGAGAGAAGACGTTGTCAGGCACCTTGAACGTATACAGCTTCTCTCACCCGAAGAAGTCGTCTTATTCTTTTTGTCAAGAGCGCATTGCAATCCTTATGTTGTGCATTCACACATTTGTCACAAGTGCCTTAACAGCAGGAATCAGCAGTGAATATTTCTTTAAGCCATGCTGCCTGTGGTAGAGGTGAGAGGAGGTATCTCTCAGAAAAATATTATGGTCTATTTTCCCCTTATTGGTCAGGTAAAAATATAAACAAATAAGTAAAAGTCAAGTACTGTCATGTGTCTGACTTTTAAATACAGAAATAGTTTTCATATACTGCCATCTAGTGGACATACTAAACACTGGACTATTACTAACAAAATTTAAGAATGATCTCAAGATACAGTAATAGTAATAGCAGTGAGACTGCAGTGCTAAACACTTAAACCACCACGAACCCTTGAGTATCGACACAATTGTTTTAAATTTCCTTGAAATTATATATTGTATTATGAAGGCAGTAGAGCAGTAATTTAAAAGTCCAAACTGTGGTGCATCCAAATAGGTGCAGGAACAAAGATGTGCTAAGAAAGTGTATGAAGTTAGCAGATGACAGACTTTTAAACAAACAAGTTACATAAATGTTAAAAAAGATTAATGTTAACAATGTTGGATTCTTTGTTAAAACCAAAAAAAATCCATACAACTTCCATCCATCCATCCATCCATTATCCAACCCGCTATATCCTAACTACAGGGTCACGGGGGTCTGCTGGAGCCAATCCCAGCCAACACAGAGCGCAAGGCAGGAAACAAACCCCGGGCAGGGTGCCAGCCCACCGCAGTCCATACAATTTTCAAAGGTAAAAATACACTGCTTGTACATTTCACTCCTGCAAACCCCTTTTCATAGACAGATAGTTTTATAGACAGATATATGCAGTAGAGACAGACAGAACGTTATTTGTCCCCAATGGGAAATTTGCCTTTCTATGGAAGCTCTTTAAATAAATACACACATAAAAAGATTATTAGGTAAGAACCTCAATAAATACACACACACACTTTTTGGTCTGAACACATACCAGAATTATTATAAAACAAGAAAATAAAAAAAGCAGAAACCTTCTGACTTGGCAGCCACAGTCACAATGAGGCATTATGCAGACAGATCACTGTTGGTATAAAGCAACCCCCATAGCGTTTCTTGACAAACTTCTGCCGAATATTTCATTGGCTGAAAGTCCTCAGTGTTGGTGTGTCAGAGAGAGAATATGCAGCACTCAGGTTTGTTCCAATTCTTTCCTCCACTCCTATCTCCAGGGTGTCCAGAATGCCTCCTATAATTGAGCCTGCCTTTTTAATCAGCCTGTTGATTCGGTGGGCCTTTCTTGAAGTAATATTACCAGCCCTGCACAACACAGCATAGGAAATCACATTGGTCATCACAGAGTTATAGAAGATGTGAAGGATGCCACCTTACACATTAAAGGAATATAATTTACTGAGAAAAAAGAGCCTGCTATTTGTTTTCTTATAAAGTTCCCCTGTGTTCCAAGATGAATCAATCCTGTCATTAATGTGGACCCCCAAGTATTTATAGGAGTGGACCACTTCTTGAATAGTGACCAGACCACAGAGGCTCTTTGGTGGAGCTAAACTCAGTAATCAGTTCCTTGGTTCTGCTGTTGTTACATTGCTGACAATTCTCTTTGCACCAAGAAACAAAGTTCTCCCCCTGACTCTTCTCCTCAGTCTCATCCCCTTTACAGATACACCCCATAAGTGCTGAACCATCTGAGAATTTCTGCAAGTGACCTGATGTTATATTTGTAGTTGGAGGTGTGCAGAGTGAAGAGAAAAGGAGACAGGGCTGTTCCTTGTGGTGTTTAGGTGTTGCTCACATCCATATCAGTCCTTGAGTCTCACAAACCGTGGTCTGTGTGACAGAGAGTCCATTATCCAGGACACCACAGGCTCATCTGCCTGTATATATCTGAGTTTACCCCTTAACAGGGATGGCTGGATGGTATTGATGGTGCTGGAGAAAAAAAATTACTTGGACTTCAGTTATGGACAGTTCACACTGATGGTCAGAGGTGGACTCATCACTGGCCATTCCAGTTAACATGGCAAGAGCTGTTGATGTAGTAGGGATGGTGAGGGGAGACTGATCATTCAAAGAAGGTGGAAGTGGAAGGGAAAAATCTACTAAAAAATTTATTCAGGGTATTAGCTTTGTCCATATCTCTTTCTAACCCTTGAGCCTGGGATTACTTGAGTCCAGTAATTATACCCAGTCCACGCCAAACATGTTATTTTGTTTGAGTTTGAGTTTGTTTTCTGTTTCAGCTTTGTAAGCTTCACTCAGCTATTTTGTTTAGCACATACTGTACATGCTGTATGTCCTACCGAGCCTCTTTGGCACCGGATTTACCGGATGTACAGTTGTGCTTCAAAGTTTGTGAACCCTTTAGAATTTTCTATATTTCTGCATAAACATGATCTAAAACATCATCAGATTTTCAGTCAAGTCCTAAAATTAGATAAAGAGAAACCAGTTAAACAAATGAGACAAAAATATTATACTTGGTCATTTATTTATTGAGGAAAATGACTGAATATTACATATTTGTGAGTGGCAAAAGTATATGAACCTCTAGGATTAGCAGTCAGGTGTTTTCAATCAATGGGATGACAATCAGGTGTGAGTGGGCACCCTGTGTTATTTAAAGAACAGAAATCTATCAAAGTCTGCTCTTTGCAACACGTTTGTGGAAGTGTATCATGGCATGAACAAAGGAGATTTCTGAGGACCTCAGAAAGAGAGTTGCTGATGCTCATCAGGCTGGAAAAGGTTACAAAACCATCTCTAAAGAGTCTGGACTACACCAATCCACAGTCAGACAGATTGTGTACAAATGGAGGAAATTCAAGACCATTGTTACCTCCCCAGGAGTAGTCAACCAACAAAGATCACTCCAAGAGAAAGGCGTGTAATAGTCGGTGAGGTCACAGAGGACCCCAGGGTAACTTCTTAGCAACTGAAGGCCTCTCTCACATTTGCTAATGTTCATGTTCATGTGTCCACCATCAGGAGAACACTGAACAACAATGGTGTGCATGGCAGGGTTGCAAGGAGAAAGCCACTGCTCTCCAAAAAAAAACATTTCTGCTCATCTGCAGTTTGCTAAAGATCACGTGGACAACCCAGGCGGCTATTGGAAGAATGTTTTGTGGACAGAGGAGACCAAAATAGAACTTTTTGGTTTAAATGAAAAGCTTTATGTATGGAGAAAGGAAAACACTGCATTCCAACATAAGAACCTTATCCCATCTGTGAAACATGGTGGTGGTAGTATCATGGTTTGGGCCTGTTTTGCTGCATTTGGGGCAGGACAGCTTGCCTTCATTGATGGAACAGTGAATTCTGAATTATATCAGAGAATTCTAAAGGAAAATGACAGGACATCTGACCATGAACTGAATCTCAAGAGAAGGTGGGTCATGCAGCAAGACAACGACCCTAAGCACACAAGTCATTCTACCAAAGAATGGTTAAAGAAGGAAAAAAGTGAACGTTTTGGAATGGCCAAGTCAAAGTCCTGACCTTAATCCAATCGAAATGTTGTGGAAGGACCTGAAGCGAGCAGTTAATGTGAGGAAACCCACCAACATCCCAGAGTTAAAGCTGTTCTGTACGGAGGAATGGACTAAAATTCCTCCAAGCCGGTGTGCAGGAATGATCAAAAGTTACTGGAAACACTTAGTTGCAGTTACTGCTGTAAAGGGGGTCACACCAGATACTGAAAGCAAAGGTTCACATACTTTTGCCACTCACAAATATGTAATATTCGATCATTTTCCTCAATAAATAAATGACCAAGTATAATATTTTTGTCTCATTTGTTTAACTGGTTTCTCTTTACCTACTTTTAGGGCTTGAGTGAAAACCTGATGATGTTTTAGGTCATATGTATACAGAAATATAGAAAATTCTAAAGGGTTCACAAACTTTTAAGCACAACTGTATTTGCAATGCCACAAAAAAGTATTTGCACCCTTCTTGAATTCCTTCAAATGACAGAAATTGTTGACATCAGTTTTTGTTTCAGGTCTTCAACCAGTATCCATTAGATAGCTGAGAAATAAGTGAACAAGAAATACTTTGTAACTTTGTTCACTCAATTAATGAAAAAAGTTAAACATGCCAACTTGTACTGTGTGGGACAAATAGTCTCTTTACACTTCCCTTTTTCTGCAATGACTGCAACCAAACCATTCCTACAACACTTTAACTCTCAAATTGTTGTAGAGGACGTAGACCCCAATGCTTTTCTGAAATGATAGTAGGTTTTGAGTATGAACTTCTAATTTCAGGCCCTCTTAATTAGCTTTAGGTCTAGACTTCACAAGGCCTATCCAAAAATTAAATATTACCGAATTTCAGTCATTCTGATGTGAACCTGCACATTCATGGTTTAGATTGCCTTCGTGATCCAACTATACTTGAGCACATTGACAAATGGCTGGATGTTTATCTAAGGAATTTTCTAATAGACAGTTGAATTCATGGTTTCTTCAAATGAGGCAAGCCATCCAGGTCCTGCAATAGCAAAGTATCCAGACACCAGCACATTATCATCACCATGTCTACCGGTTTGTTGTGGTTGCTTTATGGCAGACATAATGGGGCCATCACAGAATCCAAGGTACACAAAATGTTTTAGCATTTGTCTCATCTGTCTTTATGTTCATTCGCAGTTTCCGCAGTTCTTCTCTCCAATAAAGCCCATTTTAGTCCAGCGTCTTTATGATGGTGGAATCATAAACTGACCTTTGAAGCAGCAAGCGATGCCAACAGTTCTTTGGACGTCTTGCAGGATTCTTTACGTTCCTGGATGGTTTTACACTGTGCTTGGAATAATTTTGGCAGATCTGCTACTCCTAGGAAGAATCATTAATTCTTAGTGTTTGTCCACTGAGGTTAAGTGAGGAGCCAAAGCAATACCGTCGTTGCCATTTCCAGATAGATATCAAAAGGTTTTTTCTGATCTCTTCAGGAGTTTCTTTTGATCATGGCTTTGTATTTCTTTTGAATTCCTGTGCTTGCAACCTGATTCTGATGGTAAGAGTCAAAAAAGTGAGGTTTATATTGAAGGGCTGGCTGTGATCAAGCAAGACTGGCTTTGCTTGAACAGCTGACTAACTCTTTAATTGGTTGTTTTAGCTGGTAGGAAATTACTTTTTCACAAAGTGCCAGATGGTGCTTGAATAATTTTGTTCATCAAATAAATAAGAAAAACAATGCTAATTACTCAGGTTTCTTTTATTAATATTAAATTTTGGTGGAAGACTGAAACACATTCACTGTGAACAAATTTGCAATAACACAGCAATGAAGGTGTTTGGTAGCTTTAACAATTACTCTGTTAAAACACATTGTAATCAAAATAAACAGATATAACCTCTTTGTGGGAAGACAAAATATCTACAAATGAAAATAAACTTCACATTCCAACATTAATCCTACTACTTTAAACACCAATTTCTCCATTTTCTAAATAACATAGGAAGCAGTAGTCAATGGCAGACAAGATGCCAGAATACAGGGCCAATTTACAGGTACCAGCTTACCTAACATGGACATCTTTGGGAAGAGGTAGGAAAAGGGAACATTAGCAGATACTAATGCAGACACGAGGAGAGCATACCAAATCAACCGACAATGACTGGACTTAGCATCCAAGTTTCAAGTGCTTTAAGGCAGCAGAGCTGTGTCTCTCTGCTGCCCATTTTCCTATACTTGTTTAAATGATTTCAGGGAAGATGCAGCAGAACGGCAGGGCACACGTCCATAACTGGTGAACATCATCTTATATTTAATAATAGACACAAATTAAAGGGTTTGAAACCTCACACTAGTGTACCACATGCAACAGAAAGTAAAATAATATTAAGAGCAGCATTTTGGAACACACACAGGGGTCAAGTTTGCAAGCCCAAGACTGATTACTTTTAAACTATAAAAACGAGGCAGGGCAGCCTCATACCACGACAGCCTCCAACCTCGCTTCACTTGACATTTGTCCCTGTACTGTCTATGTTCAATGAATTTATATTAAGCTTTTAATGAAACTATTAACTATAACCTAATAAGGTTTTAAACCTTGCCTAAAGGGTGTAATCTGTGGAATGTAATTGATTGACCAGGGATAATTTGCTTTGATTTTATTTAAGAATAAGCATTTTTCCTACAGTTCAATTTAGTAAATTAACTTTTGCTATATTTTAAGTATAGAATTTGCTTCAATATCACACATATGTTTGGCAAAAGTAGTAGTGTACAAAGGCATACTTGTGTATAAAAATATATTGGGCCCTTTATTAATACTTCCAACCTTGGTAAATAAAAGCAAACTGTGAATAAATGTCTTAATTGTTTATGCTCTTTATTTTTCATTCAAAATATTAACTAAAATCTAGGATTTAAATGAAGTAAAATAATTGAATGGAAAAAGAAATTCTCATAAAACAAAATATTTTTCTCCAATGTGTGCCACAATTATTGGCATCAGTTCTTTTAATACTTTGTACAACCGTCCTTTGCCATGATATCAGCTTCAGGCCTTCTCTTATAATACATAATGAGGTTGGAGAACACATACCAAGGGGTCTGAGATGATTCCTCCAAACAGAATCTCTATAGATACTTAAGATTTCAATAAACAAAGACATTTTTTCACAGACAATTTTGCTTTTATTTACTAAGGGTGTGAATAATAATTCTTTATATAGTGGTTTTCTCACTACTTACATTGAGCACTTCAGTGAGTAGGGAGCCACTTCAACCATCACTTATGTATGTAGCTCCTACCTGGATGATGTGATGGCAGCTATTATTGCGCCAGTACACTCACCACACTTTAACTGTTAGGTGGTGAAGAGGTGAGAAAGGATAGCCAATTTGAGACAGGTGACCAGAATGACTAGGCCGTGGTGGGCAATTTAGCCCGAGCATCAGGATACAACCTGCTCTTTACATAGGTCGCCCAGGGCTCTTTTATGACCAGAGAGAGTCAGGACCTCAGTTTTACATCTCATCTGAAGGACACAGAGATCTCTGTATTTGATGCACAGTAAGTTTTCTTCTGATGAATAAAAGACCATCAATGTAATTCATTCTATCAAAACAAAAACTATTTTATATAGTCTTATTAACATAAAATATAAACAAGGATTTTGTTAAAAAATAACATTTACAAGGTATAAACAGTGATAGTTTAATTCTCCTACCATTTCTCTCTGTTATAAAAAAAAAAAAAAAAATCTTGGGAGGAAGACGAAGCGCTCAGAAGACACTTTGAAGTCCCGCAAGACTATTTGCTCGACACACCCTACTTACAAACAAATTCTTGGAGAGACAAAGAAGTGAGATAAAAGGACAGCTGCTGTACAGGCTGTTAAATGATTGTCGCACAGCGTGACATGCAGATCACGCAGCACGACACAAGCGGTAGCTGGGTTAAAGGACAGCTTCTGTACAGGCTTTTAAATGATTGTTGCGCAGCATGACAAGCAGATCACGCAGCCTGGCACTAGCAGCCCCGGTGGGTGGGAATAACTCATTCACTACAGCTTTATTACTGGCAAATATCAAGAAGTAAAAAATGAATGGAATGAAAATGATCTCTTTAAATTGTATATCCGGATAACCAAACCCGGGGGTTGGCGAACGAAACAAGCAGGGGGAAGAGCCCCCTTGTATTTTTAAAAGGGAAGCTTAAATTTTGCTTAATAACTGGTGACTACATTATGGCTTACCTGAATTGTAGGAGAAGGGCAGCTCATTACTCTTCTTCTTACCATCCTTGAATATGAAATGCCTACCACACATTTGCCTCTTTCATATACACCCCTCTTTGCATTTTTTACTTAGCTGATTAAAAAAACCTGACTACATCATCCATTTAATAATTGAAAAAAATGGTAACCTCAAAATTATGACACCTGTAAACTTCAAAGTAGTCAGTTAAATATTTTATTATTTCCTTTACAAGCAGGAGCCAAAATATCAACTGACAAGGAAAAGTTTTTTTTATACCTTTCTTTAAAGTGTTTACTGTAGATGTGGAATGTAAAAGATCATTTTCATCCAACTGCCTTTAAAAAAAAAAAATCACTCAACAATGGGTGCTACGAGAGCAGCCTCATTAAAGTGAATAAGCCATTTTAAATCTAAGATGATCATCATGGTCTTAAAATATCACAGTGTGAACCTGCTTCCCCCAGTAGTATTAAGAAATAAATATGTTTTTACTGTCACCATGTTGTCATTATTGGCAGCTGACATGATATAATTACGGTTGACATGTTATCATTCTTCAGAATTAACAGCTTTACCATCTAACAGACAACAGCTGCTGTAGAAATGACATTCTAGGACTGTTGTCCACAAAAGTGCAAGATCCACCTTTAAAATAATAATTTTCTTAAACTTCTTCATTACTTATCATTTCTAATACACGAAAATGATTTTCGAGCGAAGGTTTTTCATTCATAAAATGCACCACGTTGACAATGGGAGCTCCCAGCTCTTTTAGAGTTTGTGCAAATTTACTGTGCTCGTTTCCAACCCAGGCTCTCATTGGGTCACGTACCTCATAGGGAGTCACATGACAATGAACAGCTATGCCACTTGAGGCCAGTTCCTTCAAAACCTCAGTTTTTGTCACCCATGTGTCACTACCGCCAG
>NC_053159.1:40159944-40308422 GCF_016835505.1 Polypterus senegalus
TAAAGAGCTTTATGTTTACTTGTGATGTTTACCCTAGGTATTTAAACTGTTCTGCAATGATAAAAGGTAGGGTGTCTAATCTAATATTATATGCTTGAGAATTCACTGGAAAGAGTACACTTTTATTCAGATTAATTCTGAGACCAGAGATCTTTTGAAATTCTGTGAGTGCTGCTAAGACTGCAGGCACAGAATTTTCTGGGTCCGATATATACAGTACCATGTCATCTGCATATAATGAGATTTTCTGTTCCAGTCCTTCTCTGCTAATCCCCTTTATCTGATCAGTATTTCGACAATGTATTGCCAGTGGTTCAATGGCAATGCAAACAGCAGCGTGACAAGGGCATCCTTGTCTAGTGCCACGCTCTAGTTTAAAGTAGTCTGAGCAAATGTTATTGATGCAAACTGAAGCTTCTGGGTTAGTATACAGTAATTTAATCCATGCACAAATGTTCGGGCCAAACCCAAACTTCTCCAATGTAGTAAAAGGTATTTCCATTCAATCATGTCGAATGCTTTTCTGCATCCAATGATAATAATATTTCTGGGGTGTTTGATTTAGTTGGTGAGTATATTACATTAAACAGGTGAAGATTTGAAGATAAGTGTCGGCCCCTAATAAATCCAGTTTGGTCTTGTGATATTACGAGGGAGCACTTTCTCCATCCTTCTAGCTATGATTTTAGAGAGTATTTTAACGTCGTTATTCAGAAGTGAAATTGGTCTGTATGATGCACATTGTAATAAGTCCTTATTTTGTTTTGGAAAGACAGTGATTAGTGCTTGGTAAAGGTTTGTGGAAGAGATTGGTTATCTCTGGCTTCTGTAAATGTTGCTAATAGGAGGGAGCTAGCTGAGCGGAGAATTTCTTGTAAAACTCTGCAGGGTAGCCATCAGGGCCTGCTGCTTTTCCACCTTGGAGTGACTTTATAGCATCTAGTAATTCTGATAATGCAGAGGTTTATCAAGTTCCTCCACACTAAAAGCGTCTATTTGTGGTATCTGTAATGTATCCAGAAATGCATTAGATTGTGTATTGTCTTCTTTAAACTCAGTAGTATATAGGGATTTATAGTAGTCTCTGAAAGTGTGCATTATATTTTTGTGTTCGATGATTTTATCTCCGTTCGTGTTAGTGATTACGAGATTGCGTTGCACTTCTTGCTTGTGAATTTGTTGAGCTAAAAGCTTATTAGCTTTCTCTCCATGTTCATAATAATGATGTCTGGATTTGTAAATTAGTTGTTCAGTTTCTTTAGTTGTCAAGAGGTTTAATTCTGAATGTAGAGCCTGCCTCCTCTATGTAGAGTCTCGCTTGGTAGTCTGGCATGTTCTTCATCTATTTTAGTAATTTCGCTTTTTATCTCTGCTACTTTCTTGGCTTCGGATTTATTTCTGTGGGAAAGATATGAGATAATCTGTCCTCTTAAGAAGGCCTTAAGAGTTTCCCAGAGTATTCCTGCAGAGATCTGGGGATGTATTTGTCTCTAGAAAGAATTTGATTTGTTTGGATATAAATTCAGTACAATTCTCGTCAGCTAATAGAAGCGGTTGAGGCCATCTGGGGTGAGTGTATGGGGCTTAGTAATTTCAGCTCCAAGATCATAGGTGCATGGTCAGAAATAACAATAGCATCGTATTTACAAGATTTAATCTTAGGCAAGAAGTTATTGTCTATAAAGAAGTAATCAATCCTTGAGTAGCAATGATGTACTGGTGAGTAGAAAGAATATGTTCTTGAATTTGGGTTTAAAAACCTCCAGGGATCTGATAAGTTGTGATCAGTTATAAGCTTTGTAATTATCTTTGCGGTGTTAGATGCTGTTCCCCCTGTGGAGGAAGTCCTATCTAAAAGTGGATTTAGAACACAATTAAAGTCCCCAGCCATTATAACTTTATGAGTGTTCAGATTGGGAATGGATGCAAATAAATTTTGTATAAATTCCTTATCATCAACATTAGGTGCATAAACATTTATCAAAATCATTTTACAGTTAGATAAGTCTCCCATGACCATTACATATCTCCCTTCAGGATCCAATACTACATCTGATGCTACAAATGGTACTGTTCTATGTATGAGAATTCCCACCCTCTAGTTTTATTCGTAAAACTAGAATGGAACATTTGGCCAGTCCAGTCTTTTTGTTGCCAGAACTGATCCTTGCTTAGTAAGTGGGTCTCCTGTAAAAATAGCATTAATTACCATTTAGACCTGTTAGGTGAGAGAGTACTTTCTTTCTCTTTAATTCGTGATTCAGGCCTTTAACATTCCAGCTTACGAAGTTAACTGTCCCATCATGGAGACACTGATTCTGAGTTTTTGATGTCATTTTATAGTCTTAAATGGAAGTGAAACAGTTTAGGTCTTAATTTCCTATTTCCCCAGAGTTGTTGCCATGCAGCTTATTATTACGTTGATAGTTATAATTATAAAGATTGAGAGGATAGATTAGGTATAGCTCAAGCCTGCTCTCTTTCTCTCACCCCCTTAACCCCCCACCCTCCCTTTTTGCCTCCCCAAGTGAGGCTAAAACCCACTTCTCACAGTCCCAGTCCTCTGACATACCCAGAGACAAAGTACGTCCAAAGCAAAACAAGCCCCAATGCAGCGGTGCTTTAGTCTTCAGCAATTTTAGTGCATTAAGATGATACACCCAGATAATAAAACCCAGGGGATGGTGTTAAAAATGTGTCCAGAATAAGCATAACAAGTCTTAATGCAGTAATAGCAATAACAATAAACCAAGGGTATGATATTGAACAGTCTCGTTTAGGGTATAGATTAAATAATTAGAAAAGAAAAAAAAAGAGAGAAAAAAGAATAATTAAGCATAATAAAACATAAACAGATAGCACCCTAGTAATACTAAGTAATAATGAGAATATATGAGAATATATGCTGATAAAAACCCGTATTTTAAAACGAATAGATCAGACAGTAGATTATTAATCCTTGCTTTATCATTAACCGCCATGACTCACTATTATGTATCCGGGGATCAGCTTTCTTAATTCCTTTTCTGCTTCTTTCTTGCTAGCGAAGACATAGAATTGACCCTGCCATTCCACTTTCAGTTTTGCCGGATACAAGAGGCTGTATTTGTCGCTGGCTTGCCGTAACTGCTGTTTAATCTTGTAGAAGGCTGCGCCTTTAGTAGCTGTTGCTGGAGAGAAGTCAGGGAAGATACGAATGTGGTTATTTTCATATATAATATCTTCCTTGTTTCTGAGGAGTGCCATCACCTCTAGCTTAAATGATAATCGTTCAAAATGAACTATAAAAGATCTTGGTCTGGGTCTAACGGTGTTTGATTCACGTACGCGGTAAACCGCTGCTATCTCAGATTCTGCTTTAAAGTTGTCCCCGATTATTTTAGAAAAAAGTTCAGCTGCGAATTTCACAGGGTTTGAACTTTTTCAATTCTCGGGCAGACCTTCAATTCTGACATTATACCTTCTACTTCCATCTTCCAAAGCAGCCAGTCTGTCTCCGAGATTTTTGCATTCGGAACTGACATTTACTGCTTTTTCCTCGGCACTGGCAGCTAAATTTTCGGCCATTTCAATCCGATTCGTGAATGTCTCCTTGAGATCCTCCAATTGATCAGTAAGCATGCTCAGTTTAACCAAGTTCTCATGAATGCGCTCTTCAATTTCACCCAGCACCTGTCGAAGCTCAAGCTGCACCTCTTGACGCAGCTTTTCATTTGCCTGTTGGAATTCCTGTCACAGCCATTCATTTGCCTGTTTCAACTCCTGTCTCACCTCCTGTCTCATTTTTTCACTTGCCTTTGCCCTTGCTTTCTCATTAGCCTTCTCGCTTTTCTTTATATCTTGCATAAGCTCAGTGAGCAACACCTTCAGTTCAGACAGTTCAATTGTGCTTTCTTGTACCATAGATAAAGCAGCAGAATCTGCTGTAGCCAGTGTCCCCTCTGCTCCCGGCTCGCGTGGAGTAATTGAAGCCGCGGACTTCTAGGCCTTTTCCAGTTTCAGGTGATGTTCTCCGATCGGCGAGCTATCCAGATCTGTACTCACGATCGCACCTTTGCTCCCCTTTTTGCTCTCTGCCGGCGACGAAGTAGTGGACTGTGGTCCCGAGGAGTCTGTACTTTCGCCCATCTGAACCAGGTCTGTCTCTGAAAGGCCGTATCTTGAACTAGGGCTTGCTGATCTTAGCTTGGGTGTAGCTTTAGTTTTCGATTCTTTCGGACCCCCCTTCTTGTTGGCCATGTTTATATGTGCTTACATATACTGTAGCAGTCCCTCTCGGGTTGAATAAATACAGGATATTTCAGAATAATAAGCAAATAATATGAAAAATAACACCGCTGCTAGCGGAGCTCCACATCGGACAAGACCAAAAAGGGCCTCTGCCTTGGAAATACTGATATCTTTGTCTTTATACATGATCATTTCAGTTTCCCCTTTACTCATTTCTTTTAGCTAGCAAAATCCAACGAGACAACCATACACCTTTGCTACAGTCCTTGACAATTTTTTAAAACCGGGTTTCCCTCACTTTCGCGTTCTAGTGAATCAACATGCTCAGTAGCACCTCACACTTTACATTAACAGGAATATAAAATGTCAAAAAGTCTCGTAATTTTAGTACATACTTTCCTTGCTCTTTTCCCCATGCCCATGCTTCAGGTCTCCGCATCGTTTTTTTATACCTCCACTGCATCTTTCTTATTCCCTTTTCTCTTTCCTCTCTTCAAAAATAGTGTTGTTTGCTAGCTAGCAGCACACAATAAAGTATTATGATTGTCAGAGAAGAACATTGATTACATTTTCCTTTCTTTTTTTCTCTCTTCCTGCTTTTGAATACTAATAATGGTGTTTACCAAAACTAATTATAAAAAAAAATTGTTCATCAGTACACCCAGCTAGTAGGGCACTACAGCCATAATGAGAAAGTAAACTGGATGTGAAAGTTGTATATTTCCCCTTTCTTTGTTTGATCTCTCTTATGGGATATAATCATGAACAAATAAATGGCAACCTGCTATGAATAAAAGCAAACAGACTGAAAAAACAAATGATTATATTTTAACTGTTTACAAAGAAACAGTCACTTGCTGTCATAAATCTGTAAACTCAAAGAACACTCAAATTCTAGCTTTGTTTTGTTTCTGTGTAAAAAAAGAAATAAAGGCCCAAGTACAGTCTGTTTATAGCATAATAGACATTACAAGATAAAGCATTAAGTTCTTTTGTAGATATTTTTAGCCTTTTCTGATGCCAATAGGCTAGATGAGCAGTTGTTCAGATGTTAATAAAACACACTTTCTTGCCATCCATCAATCAATTGTGTTAATTACTAGCTGGGACTTGGAGTCTATCCTGGTAGCACTGAATACAAAACAATGAGCCAACACACTTGCGTTTACAGCGGGGCACTGCAGAAATTGCCAACCAGGACCAATTTAAAATGACTTGACAGTTTCTGCACTGTGTTCAGCAAGCCAGTTAGGACTGTAGTCAGTGCAACTGTAGGTGAAAAGAGGTAAGGTTCAGATTGGTAGTATGAGATCAGTCATTAACCTCTTCCAGTGCAACTAACTGGAAATCGTCATTTTTTTTTGTCTCTCTTGAGAATCTCTATCTTATATTCTTATTCTGAAACCATGCTTTATACTTTGAATTGGGGTATAGATTGAAGTCTTAGATAGATTGTGCTTAAATAGTAACAATGAGCATTTTAAAACATATTAACTTCCCTTCATTATCATTTTTATATCATCACCCCATGTTCTTCTTTGTCTTCCTTTTGTCTCTGGATCCATGTGTTCTTACATCTATCAACAATTGCACAATTTTCCACTTGACCTCCTCACATATGGCTTGCCAATCTCATCATTCTTGTCTTCCTCCATCATACTTTTTTATACCCATCCTCTTAATCAGTTCTTCATTTGTCACATTCTGTGTCCAACTACTTTTCATTATCCTTCTGTAGCATCACATCTCAAGGCTTTTCAGCCTCTTAATAGTTGCTTTCCTATATGTCTATTTATCACTACCACAATCTAATACTCAGTAGATGTACTGTATATTTCTTTTCAAGATTTCTTTACAGTCCCAGGACTCCTTCGCTTTACTTATTTTTTCTTTTTATCTTTATCAAGCAATCCTCTTGCTCTGTAATCCAGCTTCCAAGGCATTTACATTTCCTCAGCTGCTCTAATTGTTCAGATTGTCTGAGATATATTCATAGATCATATAGTTCATATCTTTGTAGCATTTCCTATTTAGTTAATTCTAGGTAAATCTATTCAGTTTAAAAATTGCATTTTAATATTTCCTTTTAAAAGAGAGATACAATAATCTAATGAAGACTAGATCATATCAAATAATGAAGCTTTTAGAATATGTAATGTTGGTGGTTTATCAAGAACTACAGAAAAGATTCAGGGATCAGGTGGACATTAAGAAAATGCAGTTTGGTTTCATGCCTGCAAAAAAAAAAAAAAAAATCAAAAAAGATGCACTTTGCATTTGTAGATCTGGGAAAGGCATTTGACAGGGTGCCATAGCTGGTGCTGAGATGAGAATTGAGAATGTTATATGTTGACAAATGATGTCCAAGGCCATAGAGAGTAGAAGAAGATTTTGGGAGCAAACAGCCAACCATTGTAAACCGAGAAAATTGCTGTTAAATTGAGGCTGAAAATGATTATTATTGTTTGTACTTATTCTTGCCTTGAAAACATAAGGGCAGTTATGTCCAAGAATCTCTAGATTCAGTCTGTGCTCTTTTTTGTTATTGTTACTAATTTTTATTATTATTCTATTATTCGTTATTATTCTATTATTCATTTTGTGATGGTTTTTCTTTGTTGGTGGTACCATTTTCAGCCTTGTTTTTAAGGCCACGACTGTACTGTTATTAGCAAGAATGTCTATTGCTAGACACATAGCTCAACAACATTGTTATGGCTGATTGTTCTGGGCAGAAGAGGGTAAAAACATGTAGAGAAACACTAGGGACATTGACTGTCAAAAAAAAAGTTAAACAAAACCAGTCAATCTAAACCTGAGCAACAAAATTCAAAATTAAAAATTTTTAACTAGTTAGATGTCTACTTATTTGCTATTTAAGCCAAAAGCTTTGGCACCAGAGCATCCACACCACCACCTTTTACAGTGAAAGAAGGGAAACATCAGACTAAGCCACCCTAACTTCATACATCTCACTCTACATTCTTTATCAACAGCCATTATTTCCATAAACAATATGGTAAACAAGATTAAATAAATTGTGATGATGAGGAAAATACAAAATGAAATTATACAAGTGTGGCATCAAAATGTTATTTTAATAAGCACTAAAACTGTAACAGTAATATACTGTAACAGAGCTAATCATCAAAAACTATAAGGACACAAATAGATTATGACACTTTTTGGCTTTCATTTGTTAATGTTTATGGCTTTTGACCATTATTTGTTTAAAGTCTTCACTCTGGGTTAACCACTTCAAAAATATATATTCATTTATTGTTCATTTTCTAATTCTGAGTTCCTTCTGACAAGGCTTTTTTTCAACATAGCTACAATAAAGAGTTGCCTGATCTGTTCTTGAAGTTGTGATTATTTTGTCATGTTCCAGCATATTAAATGCATTTAGTGAAGTTTAAAAAAATAAATCAAGTTGTCTGGTGTTAGTAAAAAAGCTGGATTAGCGTGGAAAATGTATTTGTCTATGATAGACTGTTTGGCTATTTAACTTTGGCTCCTGCCTAACACCCAATATTGCTGGGATATGTGTTACCCCCATTGACACCAAATAGGATTAAATAGATTTTAGAATTTTATATTATGTTCCTCGGGGTTGCATTTGTTAGAGAATCCCTTCCATCTCTGTTTCTGTCAATGTGTTCAATTCAAAATAAGCTGTGTACAGTATGTCTGTCAGTGGGAATTCATTTTGACAGAAGGGGTGCATTTATTTTTAACAAAGCTGTAGAAACCTTCTTGGGACCTGCACTTAAATTGTTGCTGTTAGCCATCCAGTATCAGATACCAGAGGCCATGAAAGTGATTTTCATATTGTACCCTGGTCACCTTTACGTGTGACTTGGTAACACTGATGACATAAAATAATTGGAAATTTTCTTTTTTAATAGACACAAATACATTAATTTTCTGTCTTTCTTCTTTTTAGTCAGGTACTTATGCTCATAAATGAGATTATATTACAAAAAATAGACAGTAAAAAAGGATGTGTTTTCATTTGGATTTAGTGGAGTGATAACTACACCTCAGCTCTGCTAATTTCTTCAGCATTTCTAGTATAGGAAAATTTAAGAGAGTTTTTCTCAAAACGCTCGTATATTCAATGTTTTAACAATAATTATTAGTGCAAATTTATATCTAAAACTCACGAATATAAGTATGCCTGTGTGGAACATAAGTAAGTGTAAAGTGCTAATTGTATCAACAAAGTTGTTTGCATTTACAAACAGCTGTGGCATTGCAATCAGTACAAGATTTAAATGATTAAATACTGAAGACAGACAAAATTACGTGGTTTTTCCCAATGACTGTGCTCATACATTTAATGGAATTTTTTATTGTTGTGAATTTTGATCAATTGTATTTTCTACTGAAAAACACAGACAGTCACAGAGACACACAAGTGCAAAACCAACAAGCTCTTTTATTTCCCACAAGCACAACACATTCCTAAAATACTGCTCAACCCCTTTTCTCTCTTTTTCGTTCTTTGTTTCTCTTTCTCTCTCTTTTTTTTCTTTGCCACCTCCACTCCTCTCCACGCAAGCTTTGTCAACCACCTCCTGACTCTGGCTTCTCGAACGGAGTGAGGCCGCCCCCTCTATAGTGCACCCAAAAGTGCTCCAGGTACACCATAATTCTCTTCTGGGAGCACTTCCAGGTGTGGCGAAAGTGCTGCAGTCTAGGGCTCTGTCACTTTACAGGCGCCCCCTTCCAAGCTCCAAGCCCGTAGCCCTGATGCAATCCAGGGGGGTTGCCCTCTGGTATACTGGGGGAAGTATTGCTGTGAACCTGACCTCTCCCTTGTTCCATCCATCACAGGTGCATCCTGGCTGGGAAAGGGCCCCGGCCATCTGCCATACCACATAAATCAGTATTGTCATAAAACCAAGGTTATTTTAAAATAAACGTAGTCAGATAAAGTAGTTGCGTGGACACAGATCAACTGCCTCAAGCATGGTTACATTCCTGCTTTGGACACTGATTTAGACTTTAAGGGGAGCAACTTTTATTACAATTGAGGATCATGAGAACTCCAACTACTGTATATGTTTTAAAGACAGATAGATAGATAGATAGATAGATAGATAGATAGATAGATAGATAGATAGATAGATAGATAGATAGATAGATACTTTATTAATCCCAAGGGGAAATTCACATAATCCAGCAGCAGTATACTGATACAAAGAAACAATATTAAATTAAATACCAATAAAAATGAAAAAAATTAAAATAAAATTAATGTTAGCATTTACTCCCCCGGGTGGAATTGAAGAGTCGCATAGTGTGGGGGAGGAACGATCTCCTCAGTCTGTCAGTGGAGCAGGACAGTGACAAAAGTCTGTCACTGAAGCTACTCCTCTGTCTGGAGATGACACTGTTCAGTGGATGCAGTGGATTCTTCATGATTGACAGGAGTTTGCTTAGTGCCCATCGCTCTGCCACAGATGTTAAACTGTCCAACTTTACTCCTACAATAGAGCCTGCCTTCTTAACAAGTTTGTCCAGGCGTGAGGCGTCTTTAATCTTTATGCTGCCACTCCAGCACACCACCGCGTAGAAGAGGGCACTCGCCACAACCGTCTGGTAGAACATCTGCAGCATCTTACTGCAGATGTTGAAGAATGCCAACCTTCTCAGAAAGTATAGTCTGCTCTGACCTTTCTTACATAGAGCATCAGTATTGGCAGTCCAGTCCAATTTGTCATCCAGTTGCACTCCCAGATATTTAAAGGTCTGCACCCTCTGCACACAGTCACCTCTGATGATCACAGGGTCCATGAGGGGCCTAGGCCTCCTAAAATCCACCACCAGCTCCTTGGTCTTGCTGGTGTTAAGGTGTAAGTGGTTTGAGTCGCACCATTTAACAAAGTCTTTGATTAGCTTCCTGTACTCCTCCTCCTGCCCACTCCTGATGCACCCCACAATAGCAGTGTCATCAGCAAACTTTTGCACGTGGCAGGACTCCGAGTCATATTGGAAGTCTGATGTATATAGATTGAACAGGACCGGAGAAAGTACAGTCCCTTGCGGCGCCCCTGTATTGCTGCACACAATTTCAGACCTGCAGTTCCCAAGACGCACATATTGAGGTCTGTCTGTAAGATAGTCCACAAACCATGCCACCAGGTGTGAGTCTACTCCCATCTCAGTCAGCTTGTCTCTAAGGAGCAGAGGTTGGATGGTGTTGAAGGCGCTAGAGAAGTCCAAAACATAATTCTTACAGCACCACTGCCTCTGTCCAGGTGGGAGAGGGATCGTGAAGCATATAGATGATGGCATCCTCCGCTCCCACCTTCTCCTGGTATGCGAACTGCAGAGGGTCGAGGGCATGGCGGACCTGTGGCCTCAGGTGGTGAAGCAGCAGCCGCTCCATGGTCTTCATCAGATGTGACGTCAGAGCAACAGGCCGGAAGTCATTCACCTCACTAGGACGTGATACCTTTGGGACAGGAGTGATACAAGATGTTTTCCAAAGCCTTGGGACTCTCCCCTGTTCCAGGCTCAGGTTGAAGATGCGCTGTAGAGGACTCCCCAGTTCCAACGCACAGGCCTTCAGCAATCGTGGCGATACACCGTCTGGACCCACTGCTTTGCTGGCACAAAGTCTTTTCAGCTCTCTGCTCACCTGGGCTGCTGTAATTGTGGGTGGGGATGTCTCACCTATGCTGGTATAAGCAGAAGGATGGTTGGAGGATGCAGTACTCCGAGGTGAGAGTGGGTTACTGTTACCTGTATACTGTACTATTAAATAAGTTGTTCATTTGGTTTGCTCTCAAGCTGCAGCCAGTGATAATCTTCATCCCATCCCACACTTCCTTCATGCTGTTGTTCTGCAACTTCTGCTCCAGCTTTCTCCTGTACTGCTCTTTCGCCGCCCTGAGCTGGACTCGGAGTTACTTCTGCACACACTTGAGCTCATGCTTATCACCACCTTTAAAAGCCCTTTTCTTCTGGTTCAAAAGGCCCTTGATGTCACTTGTAACCCATGGCTTGTTGTTAGCATAGCAGCATACTGTTCTTACTGGAACTACAATGTCCATACAGAAGTTGATGTAATCAGTTGTGCATTCAACAGCGTCTTCAATGTTCTCACTATGTGACCCAAGCAATATATCCCAGTCTGGTAGCGCCCTCACTCTTGGTTTGTATTGAGGCTGAAGTAGAACCAGGTTATGATCTGCTTTCCCAAGCGCAGGCAGTGGGGTGGCACTGTATGCGTCTTTAACGTTTGCATATAGTAGGTCAATAGTCCTGTTTCCCCGAGTGTTACAATCCACATACTGGGAGAAGGCAGGTAATGTTTTGTCCAGCGTTACATGGTTAAAGTCTCCAGCGATTAGCACAAGAGCCTCAGGGTGCTGCATTTGTAACTTAGCAACTGCGGAATGGATGATGTCACTTCGCCATCTCCGCTAAGCGAGGGGGATGTAAACAATAACAGCAATCACCTGTCCAAACTCTCTGGGCAAGTAATAGGGGCGCAGACTTACGGCCAACAGTTCGATGTCCCTGCAGCAAATGGAAATTTTAACGTTTACATGTCCTGAGTTGCACCACTTTGTATTGACATAGAGAGCGAGTCCTCTCCCTTTCTTCTCTAACTGTGCTAAACCCGGGTAGCTCCACGTTAGCACCTGGGATGATAGACGTTAGCCACGTTTCACTAAAACACAGCAAGCTGCATTCTCTGTAGGTTCTGACATTTTTCACCAGCACAGCTAGTTCGTCGATCTTATTTGGTAGTGAGTTTACATTTCCCAGGATCACAGAAGGCACCGACGGTTTATAACGCCATTTTCTCTCAAGTTGTCTCGATTTAATCTTATCTTTTTTCTTTGCGCCGGCTCGGCTGCCCCGATATCGTCTTCTTACCTCGTCAGGTAAATAAGGAACAACACCGGCATAAGCATTTCTTCTCAGTGCTTTAAGCTGACTACTTGAAGAGGCGATTCTCGGAGTGTAAAAATCCATGTCAAATAGTAAAATAGTAAAAAGTGTCCAGGGAGCAATTCCACATAAAAGAAAGTGGTAGAAGTGATCAGTGAAATAGAGAAAAATAGAGATAAAAAGGTAAAACGATAAAGTCATATACGGAGCTGCTGGAAAGGCTGCCACAGCACTGTCCTTTGAATTGAAAATTGGAATTTCTCTCTAATGTTTGCAAAGTAAGTATAATATGTAAAATGACTCACCTTTGTGCAATGAAAATCAAAAGCAACCTGTAACAAAAATGTTGATTTCTATTTTGCCTTGTGATGGGGAAGCACTGCTTTTGCTTCCTGAAGATACACTTGCTTCAAAAAAAGTCAACCTCTCTCATGTATTTATAAGAGAGCTGCCAGCTTTTTCCAGGTGAGAGGAAGTCTTGTGGAGCAGATACTGTAGATAATTGCATCCTCATTTTCAATCTTTGTCCGACAGGCAAACTGCAGTGGGTTCAGGTGGTCTTCTTCAAGAGGGCTCGACTCATATAGGCCAATGTTTATTCTCTCAAATTTCTTCATGATGTCAGATGTAAGTGCTACTTTGTCTGTATTCATTAGGTAAATAGGCCCCTGCATTCTTTGGATCAAGAACAATGCAGGACGTTTTCCACAGCACTGCCACTTTTTAACACTTAATTATAGACTGAACAGGTGATACATTATACCACAAAGTTGGTGAACAAAGGTCTTAAGAACTTGAACTCTGACTCCTTCTGGTTCTGCAGTGTTCCTGTCCATTTCCTTCCTCAGTGGTCTCCTACTTAATCTTCAGTTGTGGAGAACCCATACTGATGGTCAGAGGAGGACTCATCACTGGCCATTCCAGTTGTTGTGGTAGGAGTTATTGATGTAGTAGGGATGGTGTGGGGAAAATGATAATTAGAAAAAGGTTGCAGTGGGAGGCAAAATGTATTAAAAATTAGTTCAGGATATTACCTGAATAGGCTCAGAAACACAACCCTGAATTTTTTTAACAACACCTGTATTCTAATAATTACTAAAATTTCCTGTGTTGTTAATAGTTTTCCATCCAACTATATACATATTTCTGCTGTTCTAGAAAGCAAAAAAATTGACCTTTCCTTTTCTCCTAAAATACAATATAATTACTTGATTGATTAAGAATTTTTTGTTAAAATAGCCAATTGATAACTTCTTAAACTCTGTGCATTACTGAGACAAAATATGAGGAACAGCATATACTTAACACCTTCATGAGAGAGTCAACACTAGCAGGAACAGGCTATTTCTTTTGTGAGTGTCATGATGATTTGGGGGCTTATGTATACAACTTACTTATGCTTGTAAATGTGTGAAAGCAATTTCTTATGCAAAGGTTGAGATTGGTAAAACACAAACTTGGCATGAAGACTGGTTTAAACTTACAGGATATTTTGACCGGCCATAAGCTCTACATAGACTTTTTCAACATTGCCATTTTAGTGACCCAAGGAAGCACGGCAATGAAATGAACAGAAAGTCTCATTTCATTTTGCATTTAAATAATGTGTCAGTCACATTCTGGTGTTTGACAATTCATTCATCCACCTATTCATTTTCTAAATCTGATTAAAAACCTGTAACAGAACAGATATTGTATGATTTCTTCATGATGGTCTCTGTAATGTAGGCTCCACTTTAGCACACAACTCCAAGAGGATGGCTCTAGGACATCTAAATTGACTTATAAGCTAGTCATTATCATGATAAAGGACACAAAACACAATTATCAATATTTGAATAACATAAAATATTGTTGTTTGTAAGTTTGTTTGTCTATGTATTTTAATTGTGGCACAATAAGCACTTTCTTATTTTAAGAAGTTAGAAAATGTATGCATAGTGTAGCATTTTGGTGCAACTTAGTTAACTGATTTGAAAGTTTAGTGTTTTATTTAACTTATTTACTTAATCAAATAGACAGATATCACATTTTTTACTTTTAAAATATTTTATCATAGTATGTGACATATGATGCAGAATTGCTCAAACTGCTGTGAGACTCTTTGTACAGGCAGGCATAAGCTTCTGCTATGTGTACTATTTCTTAATCATTCATGCTGACTACTGAGGATCTGTTTGCTGACAGGAGCATCTTTTGGATGTGTGTTAAAGAGGCAAATATTGCAGACAACATATTTAGGTTGAAATAAACTCTCTCAAGCTAAATCTGAAACAATGAACTAACTTGTAATTGGAATTGTAAAGAGTGTTTCTCTATTGGTTTAAATAATTGGCTATGTGCAAGTGAGAATTTCTTTAGGCAGGATGGGTTATAGTATTTGTTTATTCAGCCATCATCTAAACTCACTTATCCAGGGCAGGAGCAGCTGGAGCCTATCTTACTTAGCAAGCAATGGTTACAGGCAGGAGCAGCCCTTGGACAGAACGCTAGCCAAACACAGAGTGAAAACACATATCAGGGGAGGTTTAGGATCACCAGTTCACCCAACCAGTCTGTCTTTGGGTTGTAGGAGGAAAATGGAACAAACTTATGGGGATCCATGTGCAAACTCCAAGTAGGGAACACCCGGGAAGCAATTCTCAGACTCCTGACTAGGAAGTGGTAGATGCTACGACTGTGTCACTCTGCACCTAATTTGTTCATTAACATATTTATATTAATTGAGGCCTTAAATATATTGAGGAAGAAATACTCTTATTTTAGTAATACAGTGCATCCGTTAAAGGCAGGGGTTTAGGCCCCCTGGCCACTCCTTAACCTCTGCCAAATGGCAGTAATACCTCAAGTTTACATTAGCTGAATTTTCATTTTCTGTGTTCTCCCACTCAAACATCATTCAGGAACATTGCCAGATTGATACTGTGATTTGGCCATGAATATTCACAAATTACATTTTTTTCAGCCATACATGGTTACTGGGAGGAGGTGATGGAGTTTTCTCTTGACAACTTTATCGCCTTTCGTCTGCACTACTATCTTATCTCCCATCATTTAACTCTTATATTACTGTGGATGCCAAGTATCTTGCTGATGACCCCCAGAGCACTAATAAGAAAAACAGTTGAACTGATCACCTTTGCACATGAATGCACATTTAGCCAATCCTCGGTGGCCTTGTAGGCTTGGAACACACTGCATTGCTAATAACATTATCCTCTATCCTTGGGTGTTATCATTGCAGATTTTGGTCAGACAAGAGTCCTCATCCTGATTAATCTGGGTGTTACTTCCTTCTAATCTTTAAAAACAGCCCAGACTCAAAAAAGATCACATCATAAAGACCTAAGATAGTGGAAAAAAATAATTCTAATGGAGGGCAAACTGCACTACCAGTTGAAAACCCTTGCATAGAAATACCTTGGAATGGATTTTTTCAACTCGAGTTTGTACATTCTAGGAAAATTTAAGGACTATATGAAACAAGGGCTTTCACATCTGAATAGCATGCACAGCCATTTTTATAAAATATCTTTTATGAAAACAAAAATTCAATTATGTATTAAATACTGTATACTAGTGATCAAATTCAGCATTTAAATGTGCAGTCATTCATATTTTAGCAGTTAGATAAGTTAGATAAGACACCAATTAAAACAGGAACCTTCACTTTTGATATACTGTGCTTGAACTGTAATCTAAAAGGTTTGGCCATATTATATAATAATTGTACTTAGTTGGCTACATTTGAAATTAATGCAGGTTCCCAGTAATGTTTTTATTTAGTGTAGCTTGTTCTTTACCAAGTATGTGCTGGTTAACAGATGACTAAAATGATTTTGACTTCTGTAGCTGAAGTGTAAAGGTTTATGTATAGCGTACCGAAGGCAAAGTCTGTCCACAGTTAGCAAAAGGTGAAGTTACGTCAAAAAGTTTAGCAGTCAAAGTAGCTTCTTTTTTTTTTAAACTTGCAAGTTATATGACAAACCAGGTGCAGGCAAGCAAGTGATTTCTGCACTCTATCTAAAGATTGTAGAAGTTATGACCTTTCACTGCTAAAATAACTGTTTAGTATTAATGGTTCGAATTGTTGGTCGGAAAAACAGACAGGAGAATATCCAGATAATTGAGTGTAAAGTCGCAATATCTTATGTCCTGATCAAGACTATTAAATGTTTTTTTTTTAAATAATTAAAGTTGTATGGTATTTTACCCAAAATAAAAAAATTACTTAGACACCAAATAGTCCATATTGTCATATTGTCTCTGTGTTGGGAAATCTTTATTTTTTCCACAATTATATGTGAGTTAAAGTTATTAGCACTGTTTTGTTAAACTTTAATAATAATTACTGAATACCAAATTTTTAAATACTATCCAAACTCTGAGCACCTTACTACAAATAATTATTAAATTGCAATTTGACAGCATTTAATTTAGTTCCCAGTGACAATAACACCAACCATAATTCTACAAATTTCTGTTGATGATAATAAAAAGTTATGTTTTTAATATGGTGCTATTCATATCATTACTCCAAAAGCAATTCTTTCTATCATGATAAAAGTCAAATATTCAAAAAGTACAAGTATGGTACACAGTAGATGCTTATATTCTCAAACTCAAAACAGCTGACTTTGTGGCACAGCTTGTAATTTTAGTACTGCAGGCGAAAGCCAGAAATCAAAGAATAAAATGCTTTAAAAACATTTTTTAAAGTTTTTGCAGAGACTCCTTGAATCAACATTTTTATGCTTTTTTGTGATCAATTGCTTATTTTATTTAAAAAAGTCGAAAATAAGTCAATATTTCAAAACAAGAAACAACCAACATTTGAAATAAACTCACATGTGCTCTGTGGGTCATCAGCAAGACACCATCAGCCACAGTTATGTAACAGCGTCTGACAAGGTTAGGAAAGAAAAGAAAAAAAAAAACAGGAATAGTCATTGGCAAAGGAGATTAAAAGGTTCGGATAGGAGGCAGCATAGAAGGAAGGTGGTAAAGTGGTTATGGGAAATTCCACAATGGAGTGGTGTTATAGCTACTCCGGGTGCGGACTGGATAGATCCTGCTGAGCTAACAGATGCCACTAGAGAATGTACTGACCCCCAGGGCTATGGTTTGGGGTGATTCTATCCTTGTGGCTACTGTTGCTCCAATAGGCTTCATCATCCATGAACATGAAGTGAACTAAGAGGTTTTGATATTGGATGGATATAACAGCACATAACATGCAGAATTTATACGTTGAAATGCACTGAACAATTTTGCTCCTTCCATCTGCAGTGATGGTGAAAATGCTATAAGTTAAATTTTGTAGATATTATAACTACAATCCCAATTCCAATGAAGTTGGGATGTTGTGTAAAACGTAAATAAAAACAGAATACAATGATTTGCAAATCCTTTTCAACGTATATTCAATTGAATACACTACAAAGACAAGATATCTAATGTTCAAACTGATAAACTTTATTGTTGTTTTGCAAATCTTCACTCATTTTGAATTTGATGCCTGCAACACGTTCCAAAAAAGCTGGGACAGGGGCATGTTTACCACTGTGTTAAATCACCTTTCCTTTTAACAACTGGAGGTGCTGGACTGAGATGTATGGAGAAGGTTGATCAAGTACATTGACTCCACATGGGGTAGGAAAAGATGAAGAGGATGATGAAGAAGGCCTTAAGGCAGACATATTCATATTTATTGTATTCATTATTGATTGATTTGTTTCAAACTTAGTTTTGTTAAACTTGACTTGCTTGTATGGAATGTTATTTGATTTTAATAAAAAGAAAACAAAATGCTACAAGCAATCAGTATGAAAGTTACTAAGATACAATCATTCAATAATAAGGATAATGTCACCATACTTAAAGTAATAATAAAGTAATAGCAGCACAAATCACAATAATGAAAAATTAAACAAAGTTAAATAGGTTATCATATATATTAATAGTATAAACGCTTGTCTATTTTGAAGAAGTTTAAGACAATGAAAGCCTGAAACTTTAAAGGGTATTGAAAGAATGTTATGACTAAATTTACATTGATGAAGGTGATTTTTTTTCATAAGAATCAATAGATTTAATGTAACTTGCAGAATTTTAGATAAAAAAAATCTTCTATGGTGTAAAAATGTATTGAAAAGTTTTATTATATAATAATTAATTAAATCGTGCCAAGATGTAATACAGTAGATACAAGTATAAAATGAATATATAACATTTTCTGAGTAGCTGCTGTAAAAGGAATACTTATTTTCAATATAAAATAACTTAGCTAAATTATATTTACAAGGGTAAATGTGCAAGACTCTCAGATGCAATTCTCAAACTTTATCCGCAATACAAAACTGAAAAGGCAAATTCCATGTCTTTTTAGATATATTAGAGTATCAAAAAGTTTTTTTCAGAGGGAGTACTTTCTTTTTATTATACTTTTTAAAGAAACTCCTACTAAATATTTTAGCACATTTATAAATATGGATATTAACACCATTATTGCATAATGGCAGTTCATATCTCTCTGCAGTAAAAAAAAAAAACTGCAAATGGCATTCCATTAAATATAACAAATATGGTGGTATTGCCCTCACTACTTTATTAAGTTCAATAAATTTGACAGAATAAACTCATTTAGCAAAATGTGACATCCTAATTATGTTTCCTTCATGCTGTTCCAATTACGGGTATTATGGAATTGGGAAGGTAATCACCCAACATTATACGAGTCAATGTGAGTATAAAGCTATTCTCACTGCATCTTAATACATCTTGATTGTTGCCCTATATTAATTTTTTTCCTTACAATCACCATGTTTTGCTTTTAAAGCAAGGTTTGAAAAACATGTATTTAATTCCATTTATTTTCTATTATTACAATACAATAACAAATGAAGGTGCCAAATGGCAAATTCCATCAAGTGTCAGGGTATTTGACAGCAGGGTCTACAAAAAAATGCAAGTGTGCCTATGTAGTAGCATTTCTTTGAATAAATTAACATTAATTTCATCTCATTCTTAATCACATAATGACATAAATGTGTATCTAATACTTATGTGGTTTACTGCAACTTTCTCACACATTTTAAACAGCTTAGCAGACACGGTTAATCAAAAAATAAGTATGCTGTAAAACGGGGGTAACAAGACTTTGTTTTGCAAACTTCAACACAGTTTTCATACCTGACATTATGATCATTTATATCTGCATTTTATTGGGGTTTTGATTAAGTCTTAATCATGATATCTTGCTATACATGTGCGTCTGAGGGTCACCTTCCAGGCTCAATCAAGGTAAGCAATACCAGCCCAGGATGAGAGGGTGTGCTGTTGCTAATGGTATTGTCACTTTCTGTTCCCACACCTCCAAGAAGACACCCAATGAGGGTGGAAGACTATAAATTTTCTGTGCTTCCAGAAGGATATCTATTCCAGACCTGACCTACAGAATTACTGAATGAGGCACATATGAGGATCCCATATCATACCTAGCACAACCACAGTCTACAAATTCAGGGAGACAGAATTAAAAACAACCAGATACACAGATCACAACTGTCAATTGGTCGACTACAGTCAGAGATGAAAAATATTTAGTGATCAATGCAACACTGGGATCTCTGTAATTCCATATTAGAGCTGCTGATTGGTTGGTTATTTTGCAACTTTATCACAATAACGTGCATTGAATACACTTGACTTGAGCATCCATAGTTTTCATACTCTTTCTTTGTACGTTGAGCATTCGTTTGCTCAGAGGTTGATGCGCTTGCTACTTCCTGAGCAGCTCTTCTTTTCTCCACCCTAGCAGCCCGCTGCTTCCCTTCTTTCATCTTAATTTTTTTACGTTAAAACTGATTAAGTTAGTGTTTGTGTTGCACTTACTTATTACGTTTCCCTTGATATTTCACTTAAGCTGGCACTTAAGTCTTCAGTCTGCCTGAACAATGATTTATGATATGAAGAGGTAGGGGAAGTGATGGCAATGGTGGTCGGGATGAGAATGGCACTCGTACACATGCACCGCATGGCCACCCTGCTGGCCGCTGCTGAGAGTTGATTCTACAATTAAATAAAATAAAAATAAAAAGATGAATAACCTTGGAGGTCAATCATCACCCCGAAAGCAGATAGTAGACATCATGTAGTATATGTGTACCAAATTTTAGGTCAGTTCAAACGGTTTACGAGTTACAGGTGATTTAAAATCCTGGACAGACAGACAGCCACTGTAGCGTATTATATAAGAAGATTTACACATAAACAAAAGAGGCTTGCTCATGGTCACACAGTATAAGTGGATTTGATTCCACAACCTCAGGGGTTTAAGGTCAAAAGCCTTAACCACTACATCACACAGCCTGAAATAAAATATATCGATTGGTGAAAACATGAACTGACATTTAATACAACAGCATTCTTTGGATTTGGACATTAAGATAAACGTGCACAGCAATGTAAATAAAAATCAGATGTATTTAAAAAAAATGTATTTAAAATCAAATGTATTTAAAATGTAATGTTTTTATTGAGACTTTGGTACACATTATTGCAGATTATAGTACATTTCATATTGTTCACTTATACTGTATCTATACTAATAAAAGGCAAAGCCCTCACTCACTCACTCACTGACTCACTCACTCACTGACTCACTCACTAATTCTCCAACTTCCCGTGTGGGTGGAAGGCTGAAATTTGGCAGGTTCATTCCTTACAGCTTCCTTACAAAAGTTGGGCAGGTTTTATATCGAAATTCTACGCGTAATGGTCATAACTGGAAGCAGTTTTTCTCCATTTACTGTAATGGAGATGAGCTTCAACGCCGTGGGGGCAGAGTTTCGTGTGACATCATCACGCCTCCCACGTAATCACGCAGTACATAGAAAACCAGGAAGACCTCAAAAAGTGCTGAAGAAAACATGCATTATATAATTGAGAAGGCAGCGAAACAATAAGAAGCGAGCGAGTGACATATACAACCATATTCATGAGTTCTGCTACTTCGGAAACAAAGCACGATGTAAACCTACACTTTAAATTAAGTTCATAGACAGGCTGCGCTGGCGTTTGTAATTTAGTGCCTGCCCATATAAGGCCGTCCGTCAGCGGCAATCCAATAGCAAACTGCCACGGGTAAATATTCACGGGTGAAGGACTGTGCTTATGGAGAGGAAGATGAGATGGTCAGGGTGGTGTTTGACACAAACTCAGCGAAACTGCGAGAGAAAGTTTTAAGTGCCAGGACTAAGGTAACATTAAATACAGCCATGGACATAGCACGAGATGGCACCAGCACAGCTGGGAACCTTCGATGCATGTACACCGAGTGGCTCACGTGAACTGGCGCAGTGCACAGATAAAAGGCAACAGTTCCAAAGAGCTGAACAAAACCGAATTACACAATTGAAAAGGCAGCAAAAAATATGAAGCGTCTCATACATACAAGCATATTCATAAATCCAACTACTGCGGAAACAAAGCACACGTTGGAAAAAGTCAATGTCCGCTAAAGGAAGACAGTGTAAAAAACCGTGCATGCAGTGTGTCAGGTCTCAGATAAAGAAGAAGACGAGCTGTTTATTGATGCAGTAAGAAACGAATCGATGAATGAAACCTGTCATCTTTACAGCGATTGACAAACACGGAATGTAACTTGAACACAACACATCCTACAAATACGAACCTGATTGAAAGAAATAATGATAATCAAATCCTTGATGACAGCAACACTCAGTAACACTCACAAAACAAATACTGTATATTGACAGTCATGTTACGTTATTTTTAAAATGTTCCCTTTTCTTTTCTAGCTTTTTAACACACTACTTCTCCGCTGCGATACGCGGGTATATATATATATGTATATATATATAACCCGATCTACATACTCGAATAATGGATACTTTATTCGCCATCAGTGATTGTTTTGGTAAAGCCATACTCAGTGTATTCATTAGATGAGCGGTAAAAAGTAAGGGCAAGGGAGGATGACTTATTGAGGCATGCAGGCTGTAGTGCGCGTCAACTCTATCTGAATTGCGCGATCACATTTGAAAAAATATATCTTTTCAAGTTCTATTTAGTCCATATGTGTCAAACTCAAGGGCTGGGCCACATCCGCCCGGCGTGTAATTATATCCGGCCGCAAGATCATTTTATATACTGTATTATTGTTATTAAAGCCGGGTATATGAAGCGCTGGTAACACAATAAACTACAGATCCCATAATGCAGCGCTTCAGCTGCCTTGCCGAACAGTTACGCGTTAATCAAGTCTACCTTAAGATGCTGCAAGTTATTGCGAAGCTAGCTCACACGATGCTGAAGAGAAAAGTTTATTCTGAAAATAGAGCCTTTAAAAACCGATGGGAGGCTGAGTATATGTTTACTGAACCCGTGTGTCTCATTTGTGGAGCTAATGTGGCTGTAATTACAGAATTTAATCTAAGACGGCACTATAAAACAAAACATCAGGGTAACCTGAAAGACCTGAATGCAATGCAGAAGATACAGAAAGCAGAAGAATTAAATAAGAATCTGACACTTCAGCGGACGTTTTACCGTGCACAATCACAGAGTGATTTCAATTGAGGCTGCTTTTATGGGAGACACAACCACTTGCCCCACTTTCCCTATTACCAAGTAATGTTAAACCAAGTCGTCACTACGGTGTTCCCAAATCCGCACTTTGCTGATAAACTGGCGCACTGAGTTTGCACGGCGCTTTGGTGACTTTGAAGAACAAAAAGTCCGTCTACATGCGGCTCGAACCTTGTGCATGTTTGGTAGCACATATCTGTGTGAGAAGCTCTTCTCAGTGATAAAGACTAACAAAACAGCACACAGGAGTCGCCTCACTGATGAGCACCTGCAATCCATCCTGAGAATCTCCACAACACAGAACCTCACACCAAACAGAAACGAACCTGTTGCCAAAAAAAGATGCCAGGCGTCCAGCTCTAAAATGACATATGAGCAAAGACAACTGAATGATTTGATTTGTTATTGCTGAAAGGAACACATTTTATTTATATTTCTAGGTTTTGTTATGCAGCATGTTCATATTTGAATTTGTATAATTTTGACAGGATATATTTTTATGGAGAGCAAAATCTTTTGGGATATTTAAAATCTAAGTTTATTTTTATAAAATATAAAATTACATAAGAGTAAAGAAATTTGAATGTTTGTTCTTTTAATGTTTACTTTATTTCTAACTTGTATAATTTAGACAGGATATATTTTTATGGAGAGCAAAATATTATAAGTTGTTTAAGGTTTGAGTTGATTTATTCAGGAATAATATTCCTGTCTGTTTTACCATTCCTACCAAAGATATTTCTGTCGACTAAATAAAAATTCCTTCTATTTAAAATTTAAATAGAACTTGAACAAATCGATAGTTCATAATATCCACGCAGACTTGCGTAAGGCGGGTGTCATCCGTTTTAACAAACAGCGTATTGCACTGATACTGAAATAGCTGTGTGTGTATATATGTAGATATGTATGTATATGTATATATATGTTTATATATGTGTGTGTGTATGTATATATATATATATGTATTTGTGTGTATATATGTGTGTGTATGTATGTGTGTGTATGTATGTGTGTGTATGTATGTGTGTATGTATATGTATGTGTATATGTATAGATATGTATATATATATGTTTGTGTGTGTGTGTAAATATATATATATTTATATTTATATTTATATATATATATATATATATATATATATATATGACAACAACACTCATCACTCACAACAGTGACAAAACAATAACATTGACAATCATGTTACGTTATTTTCAAAATGTTTCCTTTTCTTTTCATTGCTTCTTTAACACACTACTTCTCCGCTGCGAAGCGCGGGTATTTTGCTAGTACAGTATATATGTAGATATGTATATGTTGTATATACAGTATGTATATATATGTGTGTGTGTATATATACAGTATATATATATATATATGTTTGTATATGTGTCTGTGTGTGTGTATATATATATACTGTATATATATATATATATATATATATATATATATATATATACCAGCAACACTCATGACAATGACAAAACAATTACATTGTCAATCATGTTACGTTATTATTAAAATGTTTCCTTTTCTTTTTACTTCTCCGCTGCCAATCACAGGTATTTTGCTATATATATATATATATATATATATATATATATATATATATATATATATATAATATATATAGATATATATATATATATATATATATATATATATATATATATATATATATATATATAAATAGATAGATATGACAACAACACTCAATATCAATGACAAAACAATTACATTAACAATCATCTTACGTTATTTTCAAAATGTTTGCTTTTCTTTTTCATAACTTCTTTAACACACTACTTCTCCGCTGCGAAGCGCGGGTATTTTGCTAGTACTGAAATATAGGGCAGTGTAGTTCAATTTTTTATTTTTCTACACCTTACTTCTCTAATGATTTTTGACCTTTCTCAACCCAAACCCATGTATGAGAAATATCAAAGCCATTGGTAGAATAAACAAAATAAATAAAAAAACAAAGTAGATGAAGAAGAGAATAACAAAATGTTTTATAAGGTAGGTAATAAAATGCATTATAAAAGACTTCCATGTTTTGTTAAAGAACTGAGATGACCCCTGCCGAGTTATATTTTTTTCCTTCCCAATCTGAGGTAACACAGCATGCTCCTAAGCCACTGAAAAGTAAAAGGCAAGATACGACTTTTTCAATTGAGTAAAATGATGCCGCATGCTACCAATATGACAAAGGCCACTGTATCTGATTGAGCACTGAGCAGTGGGGTTCAATTGTAACTTGTTAGAGAACATGGGCCAAAGTTAGCAAAGAACAAAAAGAGAGAAGTGAAGTAGGGTTCACTCAAAATTTGTTATCGTAGAATACAAAATATACAATTATAAAATTTATTACAGGAGCAATCAAAATTCATGACCTAAAAGTCTGAATAAATGAAAAGCATTACAGGCAAAATGTAAAAAAGTAATACTAGTCTTTTGAAGAAAACACATTCAGAATAATATTTTACAATGGGTTCTTTCTAGAGTATTACAAGACACAGTGCGAGAGGCTAACAGAAAACAAAGAAATACATATTTGAAACTATATGGGGAAAAGGGGAAATCAATATACTTTATAACAAATATACTGTGTAATGTATGAAAAACAATATAATATAAAAATAGCAAAAATGAGAAAGAATGAAATTTACTTATAACAAATAAATGATTAATACAGAATATTCATGTTATGTTAATATTCAAATCTATCACTGCAAATTTTTAACTCCTTTTTACACTTGAATTGTTCATTTTATTTTTTTTTGTTTATCACCATACCACACATACACTACAAGCAAGATCTTAAATGCAAAATATATATAAATTACTCAGTAAAGTGTTGTGTTGAGGGCATATTTATGGTAGTTATACAAAAATGTATCAAATATACCCATTTTAATAAATATAGAAACCATTTAAACCATTTGTGCCCAATCAGCTTGCAGGACAGAGCACAGGTTTTTGAAAAGGCTCTGGCTGCTTTAGTCATCTTGACAGAATTGTGTTACTCTGTTCAAATTATCTTCAGGTAGGCATTTTACAAAAGCCATTATTTGATTTCATCTTCTTGAACTATCCCTTTAATATCATTACATTTAGTTGTTAATGTGTGCGAAATTAGCACGGACCTAAGAAAATAAACTATTGTTTTTAATACTGCTTTTCTCACCAATGCAGAGAACAATGAACTGTCATCCATTTTAGATTGGTTTCATAGTGAAAAATCTGTGAGCTTCATGTACCTCAGGATTATTATGGAAGGTTACTTCTATAAAAGTGTACCTTTTAATGAAGTTGTAATGCTTTTCTCTCAGTCTTCAAGGAATCTCGCAAAATATAAATTCACCTGCCTAGAAATCTTTTTACAAGTTATTGTCTTTCCATAAATTCTTACTTTATACAATTATTTAAGGAGAGATTCAAAGATGCTTACTTTGTTTGCTAAATGTATTGTTTATGTGGTAAATTCAAGTTCCACCTTTCAATGCATTAACCAGTGGTTAAGAGAACAGCAATGCTTTTACTTCTGTATTAGACTTGGGCTGAAATATACTCACATTTATTGAGCTTATGAATTTGAGTTTATGAATTGAGCTTAGAAACATATTTCTGAAGGATGCTTGGTCAGTTTTCCTGTTTGCATAAGACATTTCATGGGGATTTTGTTCACTATAAAGAAAGTAGCTGAAGCAATATACATATTGTGTATAGTTACTTCAAACCATAACAAGAAGTCTTGATAGATAGCACTTTTCTGTTAAGAAAGCCAGAGGGCGACATTTCTTTCTGTAATCACACAATCGAGTGCAGTTTTCTTTTGAGTTTTGAAGTAAACAGGGACAGCCAGGTTGGCGCCCCAACATTTATCATTGTTATCAACACGTTATTACCTCAGACGATATGCTGTATATATAAAAACATAAGTAAACTGATAAAACTTATTTTCTTCCTTCTTGTCCTTCAACTTCACTCCTCCTCTGGCAAGTGTTGTCCTCTCCCTCCTGACTCTGGCTCCCTGAATGAAGGCAGATGGCCCACTTTATGCTGCACCTGTAAATGCTCCAGATGGCTTATTAGTGAGGTCTGGGATCACTCCCAGGTGTTGTGGAAGCCCACAGTAAGGTTCTGCCGCATCCGCAACTCCCCCAGCACCATCCATGGAACCCAACATGGCTGAGCCAACAAATACCAATTCCACACACACCCCTGTGGGAATCTGAGGTGCCGTTGCAACCCAGGGGGGCTGGTAAGTAGCAGTTTAGGGGAGACAGTGCCCTTTAAAAGCCATATCCCACTTTCCTCCCTTTAAGGAGGCACCTGGCTGGGTAAAGATGCTGGCTCTCCTTCCACTCTCTGTTCATCCATCCTGACTCAGCCCACTTGCCTACCACCCAAGTTTCCCTCCAAAAGTGTTTCTTCTCATCTGATGTTTCTCTCATTAGCCTCTATTCCTCAAGTAAAGCTTTACCCCAAAGTGTTCCCTGACGCTAGATTTAGCTATTCAGTTATGTTGTGAGGTGGCTTTAAATTTCTTTTCTGAGTCGGTTTTGACCAAGTCTCTGGATGACTTATTAAGTCAGGAATAGCTCTTTTGTGCCTACTGGGATATCAGATGAGGACATCCTTTAGTGACATCTTGTGTTCCAGTACTGCTAAACCCTATGTTGTCCTCAAAGAAATAATCACTCAGAGAGCCTCTATCTAAGAAGGATGACACAGTCCCACTTCTCCAAATCAGAGGCAGTGAATTGTCAAATGATGTGCTGGAAGGCAATGACATGCCATGTGTCAGTCTTTCCAGACTTCACCTATAAAAACACAATTCCAATTGTCTCATCTTGGGGAAATATGTAAACCTCCTTGGCCAATGTTCTGGGTCTCTGATACTTTGGGGTAAAAAACAGGCATATCAGTGCAGGCATAGGGCTTGCCACACCCTGGCGATTTATTTAAGTGGCCAGCTTTCAAAACAAGAGGCAAATCAAGGCCTTTGGTAACTAAAGTACAAAGAAATCTGTAATTTGTTGGAAAAAAGTTTTTTTCACACGCTGCATTGGTTTATAATAATTGCATAAACTGCATAAGAGAGATGGGTTCAATCACCTACACCAACTAAAAGATGCAGTAGTATCTTAAGACCAGGGGCCTCATGTATAACGCCGTGCGCAGAACTCACACTATAACATGGCGTAAGCACAAAAGCGGGAATGTGCATAGGCACAGAAAAATCCAGATGCATAAATCTGTGCGTATGCAAACTTCCATGTTCTTCCGCTACATAAATCCTGATCAGCGTGAAAAGTAACGCACGTGCACGCACCTGCTGTCCCGCCCCAACTCCTCCCAGAATTATGCCTCTTTGAATATCCAAAGCAATATACAGTAAATAGCCCTTAAGCTCAGTGTTCTGTGAAAAGACAATGGCAAAACCACAAGGAAAAATCGAAACAATTTCAGGGAATAACAAGTGGAGGCAAGGAAAAACTTACTATTTGTTGGTTTAAACAATGGTATAAACAAGAAAAGGAAGTTGATCGAGTGACATAGCATGTCGGAGAAACTCGAAAGCTCAAGTTCACAAAGTCGCACAGTGCCCGAAATAAAAAAGAAAGTTGTCAGATATCAAATTCGCCATGAAAAGCCGAGTCGTAGCTCACTGTCTGAGTTTCATATGAAAGCTTATTAGGATGCAGAGAAAAAAAAATAGGCACACAGTGGGGAAAAAAGCAGGAAATGTCAACTTTAATCTCGAAATTTCTACTTTAATCACGTAGTTTATTTTGTCATTAAAGTAGAACATCATAAACTTCATCTTAAAATCGTTTAATTTACTAGTTTCTCAAATCCCATCGTAGCTAAAGTAGCACTTTAAATGCTTTGTTTTGTATTTGATCTTCTATGTGCTCTATGTGTGTGAATCACTACGTGCTTCCATGCTTTGTCTTCCTCCGACAGGACACAGAATCCATTACATTCGTAATATTACAGCTCTCTGAATAATTAAAATACTGAGATGTATACTTGATATAATTTTCATGATAATAGGAGTTAAAGCATGTTATTAAACATACGAACACATTGGCGCAGTAATTGTACGGGACCTTCGATGAAATAATTTACTGCAGCAGTACTGTCTATTTCAAACATACTAACCCCCAATTCCTGTCCTTCCTTTTCTTTCTCCAAATACCCAATTACCACACAATCAGCTCTGTAACAGACGTTAAGCCATCTGTAAGCTTATAACGTAGATTCTTCAAAACTTTTCAGGAACATTGAAATATCTTCGTAGTACATGTTTAATTATTCCATCCTTCATGCCAGTCCCAGTGAAGCATACAGTGCGAGGAAGGAACAATCCGTAAACGGAGCACCAGATCCTTGCTAGCGTAGCAACACCGTGTCCTTTAATTTTTAACAATGTAAATCATTTAAATGAAGTTAGTTTTATCTGTATAATATAATAAACACATTTTTCTGCATTTCATCTTAAAAATTATATTGTCATCATATGTAAATATGTGCTTTATAAAGTGGCTCAGGTTGTGCAATATTATAACTGTAGTGCAAGTTTACAGTGAGGTGATTGTACTTATAAGTACAGATAGTTCTACAAGGAGCACTTGATGGAGTGATTGATTATGTTTAGAGCTCTTGGGATGAAACTCTTTCTGAACCGTGAGGTCCATACAGGAAAGGTTTTGAAGTATTTGTCGTGTGAGAAGTAGTTCAAATAGGAAGCATGGCTGAGGCAACATGTGCTTTATGGTGTATACCGATAATTCTCTTTCTGATCAGCTGCTCCGAGTGGTGCAGTGAGAGTAATATGGAAAAAGATGATCCGCTGTGGCAACCTCTAATGGGACCAGCTGTAAAAAAGAAAGGTGCAGTGAGAGTAACAACGCTAACGCAGCTATGGTATTTGGAATAGTTTGACCATTCTGTGGACCATTATATTGTTACAGGTTAATTACAATCAGATGCATTAAACTAATAAACAATATGCGGTTAATTTCAGTGTACAGTGGTACTGTCAGTAATGTTGATCTGAAAAAGAAAGGGTAACCACACAGGAACAGTAGCACTGATTTGACGCTGGGTGCTGCCAATCTGCAAAACCGAGCGGAGAACTTGCGTACGCCAGGGTATGAGGTACTGTGGAAATGTACGTAGCTTTATGCCAAGTTTAGGTTTTATACATCACAATTTGAACATGGAAACGCTTGTACGCAACATTTCTGTGCGTATACACCGTTTATACATGAGGCCCCAGATTATCATTCTTCAAGGTAAAACAATGTGTTATGCTCAATGAGGAAATAACAATATTTGCACAGTTTTTCGCCAGTCTGTTCCACTGTGATAACTTATGCATTATACCTTATAAATTCTTTTTTCAGCCAAGCTATAGAAATGATTAGGAAAACCCGATGAGAAAATATAGTAATTTGACTGTATTTATCATGCAATCTCTCCATTATTAACTCTAATGATTGTATTTAAAATCAGAAACTTGCATTTTACATTACTGGACTGTCACTTATTCTATAATCTATTATTGAGCCTCAATGAATGACTACTACTGCTTCTCTGCACTTTTATTTCTTAATATTACAGACATGATGGAATTTAGTCATTACAGTATAATACAGTAGAACCCTTGAATGCACAAGGTCTGAAGACCTACCACAGGTACCTGAAACCAAGGATAGTAGCGAACACTATATATAATTTGTTTTTTTTTCATTTACATTTATACCTATGATAAAACTTAATTGATAGGGTATGTGCAATAAGACATTACTAATATTGAATAATTCTAAAATGCATTGCACATTATTATACCTGTGCTCTGTTTCTCTGTGTTTTCACTGATGGGAAGCACTTCACAGATTCTAGGCTTTGAAGATCTACCAGCATCACTAGATGTACTTTGGTGCTTTGGGGTCATTATTAAGCAAAATTATTGTCTATTTTTACAACAACACTGCAATAACATAGTAATGAATGTGGACAGCGAGAAGACTAGAGGCTAAAGGCTAGTTTATATTGTACTTGGCACGTCAATGCAACAAAAATGATGACAGACACATAGGCACAACCCTGCATGTTGCACACAGAAATCAGTGCTTTTTCATTTCTGGAATTCTGGAATTCTCCCATTAATACTTTCAGGCCAAAGTTAATTCTGAATAATTGAAACCACAGATACGGTTCTACTGTATGTGGCATTGATCCTTTGTTCTTTTATGTGATTCTAAATTTTACACAAATTCAAAATCAACTGTTTTTTTCAATATATGGAAGACTTTGAAGACTTGCTACATGTTATTTACTAAATTATGTTCATACAATTAATATAGACTAATATTAATAAAAAAATACTAGTAATTTAGACATTCTTCTCAAATCTTGCTTCTCACTTACAGCACCTTTTGGTCTTCTTTTATTATCCCTCTTCTTAATTTGAACTTTAACAGCATTTTTTTAGCTCCAGAGTTGCACTACTCTTATTACTCTCAGGTTTGTTAAAGAGAAAATTATAAATACAAGTTCAACGTTGGTGCTACACAACAATTTTTAAGTTTAAAGCAAAAAAAAAACCATGTTAACCTGTGGCTTTATATATTGTCTCTTTCTGCTTGTGCACTTAGTATTCTTTAGTAAGGTCTGAAGTAACAACATTCTTGTCTAGCTCTAATACAGACAAGATATCCACGATTCCAGGCCATCAGCAGGCTACCCTTCAGAGTAAATGTGATTACTTCGACCTTTGTTATGACCACACCCAAGGCCAGTGGGGTCCCTGCTTATAGATAGCAGAAGTTACAACAGGTTAAGAGCAGTGAGCACATAGAAAGAGAACAGATCTAGTGTGTGTAATGGCTTTTAAAGGAAGGAGTAGACATTTTGCCATTGTGTTCTTGGGTGCACACAAGCCAGACCTCTTGGTTAACAATTGGTGCAAAGTTTTGTCCATTAATTTTGCCCATCACTGAATTATGGTCTTTTGTTAGATCATATAACAAGGGGACATCTCTGGGTATCACTTTGTAATTGATCATTTTATCATTTAAGGTCCAGAGGCTGTATGCCAAAGAGGTCCTGTAGAGAGAAAATTGTCACTTTTCCTAGAATTAACAAAGTCTTGTGTGCCAAAGCTTAGCAAAATGGGTAAATGCCAGTCTTCCTTACACTGCTAAATGGAGCTTTTGTTTACTTCTACCACAGTCATCAACTAGCCATATCTCAAACATAATATTAATTGATTGATTTTGTTAGGTCATATTTATGTTAATCAGTTTGAAATTGTTTTGTCTTCCTGTTTAAACAATTCTGATTCTTCTTGTGTATTTATTATGCCTCTAAGACGTTTCCACAGCAGCGCTATGGAGAACAATGAAGGCTGTTTTAATGGAGCAAATTCTTTCATATATGTCTCACAATAACAAGCTGGAGACTAGTATCACAACTGACTAGAGAAATTTCCAGAACAGATCATGAATATGCCAGATCTCCTAATGAAGGCTCCTTATAAGGAAAGACTGGTTTTAAAATCGGAACTGAATCTCCTGACACCAAAAGAAATAGAATAACTTATGTTCAAATTGTGACATTATTATTATAAACACAGAGACAATGCCCAATAACATGCTATCTCAACAAATCCAAAAGCAGGAAGTTTATGATGCAATAATAGAAATTACAAATGTAATTGGAAATTAAATTTGAAAGCATGAAGAACTGAAATATGCAAGGAGTACTATATCTCCTTATATACCTCTAAGTGTAAAGAAGATGATACATAACCCAAGGAGTATTTTGATAAAATATAAATACCACTGTAAGTGAAAAAGAACTTGAAAAAACAAATACTTTGGAAAACACAAAATGCCATAAACTCACTCTAAAGTGGAAAAGCTGCAGGCCCTGACGGCAACCCATTTGAGTTTTCTAAAACATTTTCAACTAAGTTGGCTCCTTCATTATTAACCACATTTATAGGAGCCAAAGGAAGCAAAATTTTACCCCAAACAGTCTGGCAAGCATTAATAACTGTTTTCCTGAAAGAAAAAAAATACAATGTTTTTCATGAAGACCAATTTCACACCTGAATAACACTCGCAAAACGCCTAGCTAGAAGGATTGAGAAAATGCAGTAATATCACAGGATCAACCTGGATTTATTTAAAGGTAGACAATTTAGATTCAAACCTTTGGTGCCTGTTTATATTTATCCACAAATTCTGATTCACCAAAAGTCTTATTATTTTTGGATGCAGGAAAAGCTTTTGATTGAGCAAAGCATAATCATCTTTTTTCACCTTCTCTTACCCGCTGAATAGATGACATATTTGTATTGTGACGGGCGGCTGGGTCCCATGCCCCTGCTGCATATGTTCTGGGGGAGCAACCATGGGCAGCTCAATACCTCACCTGGGACGCCTTGGTGGCAGCCTCCCTGGCCAATGGTGATTTCCCAATCTCCCGCAGGGCTCCATGGGAGATGGAGTCCTCCACAGCCTGGTTGGGAGCTGGGGTGGCCACTAGGGGGTGCTGCGTGGATTCCACAGCCCAGGTGGACAAATCTTCAGCCCCAACCAGAAGTGCAATTGGGACCAGGTGGTCAAGCACCTGGAACACTTCCAGGTGGGCTATTAAACGGGCCAGCCACCACCACTCAGTAGCCAGAACCAGGAGGAAGAGGATGAGGTTGCCTGGGAGGAGTGGTGGTGCCAGAAGAAGAGTGTTTGTTTGGTGATTTAAGTGCTTTTGGTACTGTGTTGTGGCTGGGGGGTTCAGAGGGAAGAAAGCTAAAGAGACAATAAAAGTCTTGTGTGTTTTACACGTGCCTCTAAGTGAGTCTGTGCCAGGACTTTTACAGTATCTTATGAACAATTTCACAATAATTTTAACTTCCCAGCTACACATTTCTTTTTCTATATGTAAATTAGAAATTTTGTTAAAAGAAACCTACCCAAGTGTCCATATTTTGAACCTATATCAATCCCAGAGGCCATACTGGTTAGTCTTTAGTCTGAGATGGCATATCAATAATATATAAAAATATTTTAAAGAATCTACCCTTCAAAGATTCTAGGGAATGGTGGGAAAGGCGCCTTTCAATAGGCATCAGAGAAAAGATGTGGAACTCAGCCATACATAGAATACACTCTAGTTCTATATGTGCCAAACTTTACATACTGTAATTCAAGTAAAGGGCTTTTATCGATCTTGTTCATCGCCTTTAAGATTGTCCAAAATGTACCCAGGGTAAGACCTAGCCTGGAAACATTACCATCTAGCTTCAGCATCACTAGGTCATGTGTTTTCAGAATAAGATAAGTTAACATCATAATTGGGTTAAAATCTTTACACCTCAAACAGCCAAGATGGCCCAATCTATCCTAGGTTATGTGTTTTGGGAATGCATTAAATTAACATAATCTTGAATTAAAATCTTTATACCTCAGACAACCTAGTTGGTATACTCTCTCCTAACCCATTAATTGTAATAGTTGATGTATTTCTGTATGTCATTAAAGTGTTATGTACAAAAACTGTAAGAATGTCTCTTCTGGCTCCTCATTCCTTGCTCAGGCACCATGCTGAAGCAATATGTTTAAAATTAAAAATACCAAAAAATTCTTATCTTTTCTTTTTTGAGAAGTGATAAAACAATTTATAACATTCAGGTGTCAATCACAGGCTCAGCATGCTTTTTATAAAATATTAATGAATTCATCTCATGTTTTAAAAAAAGTCTTAGACGTTTCAAATTCTCTCTTAGAGGATTTTTTCTAATTTGAAATAATATAGAATGCCACTAACTGATGGAGTTATAGAAGGCTGGTTGGGATTATTACAGTCAAGCAGAATAAGTCCACATGCTATAAATGTGGTATAGACTGTTACAATCAATTTATCCCATAGCTGGGATTTATGTGTTAAATGTGTTATTTTTGTTATTATTGCTTCTTGTATTGTGTACATTTCTGTTTTGAGTGAAACAGGTTGTTTCCCCCTTTAGGGAAGCAATTTGTTCCATCCAGCTGAAGGGTATTCCTGGTGGGAAATGGCCTGCTCTTTATAACAGGTGTTAAGACTGTCTACTAGAAGTCCAGTTAACCTGGCTCGGTGGTAGAGGAGCAAAGTACAAGGGATGCTGCTTGCGGGAGAGAGGTGTTGAGCACTCAGCAGGGAGATAGGAGCTCAGTGGCTGGCTGCTTTACGGGAGTTTAATTGACTCCTATTAGTAAGTGTAGGCTCCAAATTTGTCTGGGTGCAAAGGAGCTTGTTTTGTTCAAGGCTGCATATTTTTGTAAATAGTGTTAAGGCAGATTTATGCCCTGGACTGAGATTATTGTCTTTGGGTAAGGCTTTATTTTTGTTTACTCTGCTATTCTCACTTGTTATTTTTGTTAATAACACTATTCGACTGTTTGAATTATTTGGTGGATTCATTTTCCTTTATTTTAACCTTTTTTTTCCACTGTATATATTTCTGCACCAGTACTTTTTTTGGCCTTTTAATATCCAACTGCCTTTTTTACTCTACCTTCATTATTAATGTCCTGGTTGGTCCCAAACTACTTGCAGGGCACCTGCTCATGCAGGTTGTTTGTGAAAACCATTACTATTCTTCCAACTGGTAGAGAGGGCTGGGAAGTTTATTAAAATAAAATTTCCTTTGGTCTCATTTTAATGCAAGTGCCTGCAAGGATATATACATATTGGGGGAATTTTGCAGAACCTGTCCTCCAGCCTCAAGTTGACTCAGGTGCCTTTATCTTCAATGTCTGCTCATAGTTTTGAAGACTAGCCCTCACTTCCAACATGCTCACAGTAAGGACTAGCTAAAAAGTAATGACATAATACATAGGAGTAATGCCAAGTTTTAAAAAGTAAGTTGCACCAGTCATTTATCTAGCCTTTTACAAAACAATTTAGACTGTGTTCACAGTCTGACAAATATGCTGCTACTAAGTTAAAACATCTTTATTCTTTTTATAAGGAGGGGAAGTGGAGAGCTTGAGATCTTACAAGATATGTGGAGGTGTGATTTGTTAAAGTTTACACATCCTTCCGAGTCTGATTAAATGCTATCACATCATGCTTGTCCATTTACATACTACCTTGTGAGAAGTACCACATTGGTATGGATCTTAAGCATAACATTTTCAAACCAGCTATATCCATTTCATGGTGACAAGGGTCAAACAGGCTTAGACACATGGAAGGAAACAGCCTTGGACATTGCCAGTCCATCACCAGGATCAATCATACAGGGGCCAATTTAGAATTGCCAGTTTAGGGATGTTATAGGAAAACCCACGCAGACATTGGGAGAATGTGCAAACAACATACAAGGGATTCAAACCTAGCATGCTGGATCCAAGAGGCTGTAGATTTACACCCTGCACCACCTAAATCACAGGTGTCGAACTCCAGTCCTGGAGGACCACAGTGACTGCAAGCTTTCATTCTAACCATCTTCTTAATTAGTGACCAGTTTTTGCTGCTAATTAACTTCTTTGGCCTTAATTTTATTTGACTTGACTCAGGCCCCTTTGTTGTTTCTTTTTCCTTAATTAGCAGCCAAAAAATAATGAGACAGAAAACAAGGCGCCACTCAACAACAACAACCTTTATTTATATAGCACATTTTCATACAAATAATGTAGCTCAAAGTGCTTTACATGATGAGGAAAGAGAAAAAAGACAAAGCAAGAATTAAAATAAGAGAACACTAATTAGCATAGAATAAAAGTAGGGTCTGATGGCCAGGGAGGACAGAAAAAATAAAATCTGCAGGGGTTCCAGGCCATGAGACCGCCCAGCCCCCTCTAGGCATTCTACCTAACATTAATGATCAGTTGTCATTGTATTCAGGGTTCTCATGGAAGGACTTGATGATAACAGTCACGTGAACTTCTGTCCTTCAATTCATCAATGTAGGTACATCATGGTGCTTTGATTAGGTGGTGGTGGCGCAGATCGAAGAAGAACAGAAGAGAGTGTAGGGGTTAGTACAGATTTTGGAGTAACTATGAATAGTAATGATAATTAATTGAATATACAGCGCATCAGGATTAAACTAAAATGAAGTTATGGGAAAGCCATGTTAAAGTAATGTGTTTTTAGCAGTTTTTTAAAGTCCATCGATCCATCCATTATCCAACCCGCTATATCCTAACTACAGGGTCACGGGGATCTGCTGGGGCCAATCCTAGCGTGCAAGGCAGGAAACAAACCCCAGGCAGGGCACCAGTCCAACGCAAAGCACACACACACACATACACTCACACACCAAGGACAATTTAGAATCTCCAATGCACCTAACCTGCATGTCTTTGGACTGTGGGAGGAAACTGGAGTACCCAGAGGAAACCCATGCAGACACGGGGAGAACATGCAAACTCCACACAGGGAGGACCTGGGCAGCAAACTTGGGTCTCCTAACTGTGAGGCAGCAGCACTACCCATCGCTCCACCATGCCGCCTTAGTTTTTTAAAGTGCTCCATTGTATTAGCCTGGCGAATTCCTATTGGTACACTATTCCAGATTTTAGGTGCATAACAGCAGAAGGTCGCCTCACCACTTCTTTTAAGTTTAGCTCTTGGAATTCTAAGCAGACACTCATTTGAAGACCTAAGGTTACAATTTGGAATGTAAGGTGTCAGACATTCCGAAATATAAGATGGAGCGAGATTATTTAAGGCTTTGTAAACCATAAGCAGCATTTTAAAGTCAATTCTGAATGACACAGGTAACCAGTGTAGTGACATCAAAACTGGAGAAATGTGCTTGGATTTTCTTTTCCTAGTTAAGATTCTAGCAGCTACATTCTGCACTCGTTGCAATCAATTGATGTCTTTTTTGGGTAGTCCTGAGAGGAGTGCATTACAGTAATCTAGTCGACTGAAGACAAAAGCGTGAACTAATTTCTCAGCGTCTTGGAATGATATAAGAGGTCTAACTTTTGCTATATTTCTTAAGTGAAAAAATGCTGTCCTAGTGATCGGTTTAATATGTGATTTAAAATTCAGGTCAGAGTCAATAATTACCCCTAAATTCTTTACCTCCGTCTTGACTTTTAATCCTAATTAGGGAATCCATTCCCGGACAGGTTTATCCATTCCCGGGAATATGCGAATCCTGCATGTCATTCCCGGGAATTACGGGCTCCCTTAGATGACACAGTGCCCAGGCATCTCACATGTGAACAGTTTTAGAATGACCGACACTTATTTTTAATAAAACTACTGCAATATGTAGACACCAATAAAAGACTAACCTTATCTACAAGCAGTTCATGCTGTCATATAAGTACATGTATCTAGTTAGTTGCGGTAATAAGAGCACAACGTGTCCAGCGTGTGGTCGTCCAGGCGAGAGCGCACCTTTGTGCAGAGTACGCCAGCCACTGAGATAGCATGCTCTGCCTCCACTGAAGTAGGCAGCACAGTCATCAGATACTGATACACTTGTTCTAAACAACTCCTGTGCTTGCCGTTGCACTGAAACACCGCCATTTCAGCTTTTACTAATGCATCCAGTTTCTTGTCATCATTCTGTGATGGCAAGTTTCTTGGCATGGATAATGCGGATGCAACAGACTGACGCATTGCAATTTCAAGTTGCTGTTCAAAGCTGTTGTCTGACAAACGTCAATAAAGTCTGCTGCTGGTCTGTTGTTGACTGAATTAATCAGCAACACACTACACCGTGGGCCAAAAAACCATGCCAGGTAATTATTTTTAGCTATAACTCTGTTATTTCTTGATCGATTTTTACACTTTCACACACTATATATACGAGCTTGGCCGTTCCTGGATTCCCTAATCCTAATGCATCAAGTTTATTTCTAATAACCTCATTATATCCATTATTGCCAATCACTAAAATTTCAGTTTTCTCTTTATTTAGCTTAAGAAAATTACTATTCATCCATTCAGAAACACAAGTAAGACATTGTGTTAGTGAAACAACAGAGTCAGGGTCATCAGGTGCTATTGATAAATACAGCCGTGTCATCAGCATAGCTGAGGTAGCTCACATTATGCCCCGAGATAATCTGACCTAATTGAAGCATGTAGATCGAAAAGAGCAGTGGACCAAGAATAGAGCCTTGTGGAAAACCATATAGAATATCATGTGTCTGAAGTATAATTACCACAACTAACAAAGAATTTTCTACCTGCCAGGTAGGATTCAAACCAATTTAAGACACTGCCAAAGAGGCCCACCCACTGATTAAGGCGATTTCTAAGAATATTGTGATCAATGGTATCAAATGGGGCACTCAGATCTAAGAAGATGAGAACAGATAAACGGCCTCTGTCTGCATTTACCCGCAAGTCATTTACTACTTTAACCAGTGCAGTTTCTGTACTGTGATTTGTTCTGAAACCCGACTGAAACCTATCAAGAATAGCATGTTTATTGAGGTGGTCATTTAGCTGCATAATGACTGCCTTCTCTAGAATTTTACTTAAGAAAGGCAGGTTAGAAATAGGTCTAAAATTTTCAAAAGAAGAGGAGTCAAGATTATTTTTCTTGAATAGGGGTTTAACTACAGCATTCTTAAGACAGTCTGAGAAGACCCCGTATCTAATGACGAGTTTACTATTTCTAGAATACTATCAATTAGCACACCCGATACTTCTTTGAAAAAACTTGTTGGTATTAGGTCAAGGACGCAGGTGGAGGGTCTCAGTTGAGAAATAATTTTATATAAAACAGGTAAATCTATCCTAGTGAAAGAATTTAATTTGTTTATAACGGAGTACTAGGGCTTAAGAGGATCCACAGTGTTGGGGAGATGTAATATATTATTTCTAATATCATTCATTTTTTTGTTTGAAAAATACAGCAAGTTTCACTGGAAGTATTCTGGAGGCATTCCATTGAGTTACCTGGGTTTACCAATCAGCTCACCTGTGCCCATCACACAATATCTGAAAATATATAAAGGTGAAGGTCTCATGAAGGCTGATCTCTCAGGTCACCAAAACATTTTGACAGTGTTCTTGGAAAATACAAAAAAATTAATAGTTTTGGAAATGTCTGCTGTGGCAGAATGAGAGCAGCAACAAGCTATGGAATTAAATAACGGGTTTAATTAACAGTGAGAATTTGCATCTCATTAAGAAACTGGTTAGAGTGAAAATGGTTGGCGTTTGAAGCCCTAAATTAGCTTGGTTTAGATTAGCTTCCAATACAACTCGGAGTTCTGCCATGTGCAAAAGTTCGCTGACGACAATGCTATTGTGGGCTGCATCAGGAGTGGGCAGGAGGAGGAGTATAGGAAACTAATCAAGGACTTTGTTAAATGGTGCGACTCAAACCACATACACCTGAACACCAGCAAGACCAAGGAACTGGTGGTGGATTTTAGGAGGCCCATGCCCCTCATGGACCCCGTGATAATCAGAGGAGACTGTGTGCAGAAGGTGCAGACCTATAAATATCTGGGAGTGCAGCTGGATGATAAATTGGACTGGACTGCCAATACTGATGCTCTGTATAAGAAAGGTCAGAGCCAACTATACTTCCTTAGAAGGTTGGCGTCCTTCAACATCTGCAATAAGATGCTGCAGATGTTCTACCAGACGGTTGTGGTGAGTGCCCTCTTCTATGCGGTGGTGTGCTGGGGAGGCAGCATAAAGAAGGACGTCTCACACCTGGACATACTGGTGAGGAAGGCAGGCTCTGTTGTAGGCACGGAGCTTGGCAGGTTGACATCCGTGGCAGAGTGATTGGGGCTGAGTAGGCTCCTGGCAATCATGGAGAATCCACTGCATCCACTGAACAGTGTCATCTCCAGACAGAGGAGTAGCTTCAGCGACAGACTGCTATTACTGTCCTGCTCCACTGACAGACTGAGGAGATCATTCCTCCCCCACACTATGCGACTCTTCAATTCCACCCGGGGGGGGTAAACGTTAACATTATTCAAAGTTATTGTCTGTTTTTACCTGCATTTTAATTACTCGTTAATTTAATATTGTTTTTTGTATCAGTATGCTGCTACTGGATTATGTGAATTTCCCCTTGGGATTAATAAAGTATCTATCTATCTATCTATCTATCTATCTATCTATCTATCTATCTATCTATCTATCTATCTATCTATCTATCTATCTATCTATCTATCTATCTATCTAGCTGGCCATCTGTAGGCTTGTTTCACATATCATTTCTGTTTGGCTGTTATTTAATGAAGAAAAAAATTCATTCAGATCACTGAATCCTTAAAAATAGGGCTATTAAAATGAAGGGAAAAGAGTTTAATTAGCAGTGAAAACTGGTCAGTGATTAAGAAAAGGGTTAGAATGAAAACCTGCAGCCACTGTGGCCCTTTAGGCCCAGACCCTCTGACCTAGATAATAAACATTTCCACTACAAGTACGCCTGGAAAAACAGCTGCAATTAACATTTACATCCAGATCTAGTTTGGCAACATAAAGGTGCCTATCCAGTCATAACCATTAAACAAATGGAGCAGACCCCAGAATTAATCCTGTAGAGCTACGTTAACTTATACCATTAAAGGGTAATTTAATGACAACCTAAAATACACAGTCTTTTGCAGTTTGAAATGATCACTGCATTTTATAAAAAAACACTCTATAGAGCAGCTTTTCAAAATATAAAAATACATTAAAAGAGAACTATAAATAGCTGCAGTAGTTGAATTGCGATCATAAACTGATTAGAAAATGTATCTGAATATAGAATATGGGTTCTTAAATTTTCTTTCACTTATCTTATGAAAATATAGTATAGCATCCTTTTATTTATTAATGGCTGTTAGGTGAACTATGAAATTGTGTAACATACTTTCCAGAAAGGGCCCTTACAAGATCAAACACTAGCAAGACATTTCTGAGCAGAAATGAAAATAAAGAACCTAAACCAATTGCATAATAAAAAATACATGACTGGACTGATGTCATAAATGGATGAATACAAGATGTGCTTAACCTGGAATTGAAGTATAACTCTTTCGATTGATTAGTTTGTGCTTTTTCTTCTGTGGCCCATTGGAGACAGACCTCTGACTTTCACATCACAGCATTGATGTCTGTAATAACATCTTTGCTGCTGACTAATTCCTGGATATGTTTGAAAGCAGTGGGGCAGTAAGCCATTACTGTCCAGTATGCCATACTATTAAGGTATTTATTGCTGAGTGATTGAAGAATAACACAGTGAGGGCCTAAAATAAATGACCTTGAATTTAAAGAACTGCAGCAAGTGAAATCAAGTCACTTAGAAATTGGCAAAAGCAAATCACACTAAACACATTCTTTCACCATTGTCATTTTTCATCCATTTTCAAACACTTTTAAAATTCAATACTGTTTGTTTAACTTGTGGCAAATATTCCTGGCCAATATGATGGCCACAGTCTGCCCTTGGTTTATATGTGGTCAGTCAATAGGGCAACAAGAAAAATAAAACCTAATGTGCTTAAACAAAAGGAAACATAATGTGAGCTTATTCCTTTTAAAGTAAAACTGCAGATAAGATTGTATAATAAATCTAACAACTGTAAAATCAGTCTCTTCAATTTTTACTTATTTAGCCTTATGGTTCTTGCTCATGTTAATCTTTATTGTTTTTTCCTAAAGCTTACACATACTGTATACTATATATCCCAAAACAGCTATATTCAATTCATAGTGAGGGGGGAGTGTGAATGGGGGAGCACATAGTCCAATCCAGCAGAACTGGCCAGAAGTGTGGGAAGACAGACAGCCTGAGAATTTGCAAATTCCACTCAGAGCAACGGGCAGGATGTGTGGCAGCAATACTAACCACTGGACCACGGTGCACTTAATATAAGTCACTAAAAATATTACTTTTATTAAATGCAAGCTAGAAAGCCATTTAAAAGAAACCTGCCCAAATATTGCAATCTGCCTTCTGTGGTAATGCGCAACCTTGAGCACTACCAATGGATGTTAGAATAGTGGTACACCAGACTTGTGAAGCTGGGTTTATACTTCATGCAATGCAATGCATGCTCCTGTGGATGCTACTGCTATACAAGCTGTGACAGATTAGGGCTGTATCGCTCCCTTGAACTCTTGTCCAATACGCCAGATAAAAGTCAAAATGTTGACTTTATTCATAAGCCACAGTGCACAAAGCACCCTCTCCTCCACTATACTCATAAATACAATAATAATAATCACAATAAACAATTCCTCCACTCCCAGATGCGTTGCCCTCCTACCACCCAGCTCAGCTCGCCGTCTGGGAGCTCCCACAGTCCTTTTATCCTTCCTGACCCAGAAGTGTTCCCAATCCCCAGTCCACGTGATTCTCTACCACTTCTGGGTCAGGTACGAGTCCTTCTTCTCACCGCTTAAGCACGTCACTCTTCCTTTGACGCACTTCCTGGTTATAGGGCACAAATAAGTCTTCGGTCCTCCCGGCAGCTCCCTCTTGCGGCCCCTGTGGTATCCAGCAGGGTCATGTATAAAAACTACTTAGTCCATGACTCCCTTCTGGTCTTCGGGGTACCTCTATACTGCAGGGAGGGCTCCATCTGGCGGCCTGGGGGTATTGGCCAGGATGACAAGCTGGCCAAAGACCACAAAGCGCTGTACTGTTTTTACTTGAATGCGTACTTTATGTAAATCTGGAAGATTCCACTAGGTAGCAGTGCAAGATATCATCACTGTGAGGAAACGTTCGGCTTCCCTGTGTTCTGAATTGCCAGAAATATCCATTAAATTCTGAGGACACCTTGCCACAATATCTCTGAAAAGGATGTATGTTTAATGATGACATCCATCAATCCTGGGATTTGCCCATTCCAGCATGCATTGGGTGCCAGGCAGAAACAATCCCTGGACGAGGCATTGGCTCATTGCAAGGTGAATACAAGCACACACATACACTAGCATTATTTTAGCATCACCAAATCCCCAAACCTGCATGTCTTTGGAAGGAAACCGGAACACATTGTTGAAACCCACAAGGAAAACATGCAAACACCAGGCAAGGAACACAAGGGACATGACTCCCTGCGAGGCAGCAGGGCTACTACTCCGCCACCGTGCTGCCCCCACATGTGTAATTATTAACAGTATTCATTATTTAAATTTTAAGTTACCGACTTATCTGTAAAATGTAATATACATATTTTAATGCATTTCATCATTAAAGTGATGTCAAGTATAAATCTAGGGATTCTAAATTTTCAGGGAGCTGTAATATCATACAATTAATGTCTGTGAAGCAATTGCTGCTCGCTGCTGCTGTCAGAACAGGGGGAGGCCTCAGAAGCGCGATTAACAGTTGGGTCGGTTTTAAGAAGATGTTTGCGACAGTCTACTTTAATGACAAAATAAACTACAAGATGTCACAAACTCAAAGAAGCCACAGAAAGGTTTTGGGAAGCCACCCGTATATTATTTCCTGGCTGCAAAATGGTGTAAAGGTTTGTACTGATGTGTGCAGATTGGAGTCCAGAACAGAACTGAGGGGATGGAGGAATGGTGGCGGCTTTAAAGGTCAGTATAGGAAGTGACATTAAAGGGGCAGGAACGGGAAGAGTCTTCATCCATAGGCTTGTAAGTGACATCCAATGGGCCGGAACCAGGAATGACGTCATCAGGGCCAGGTGGAATTTCCCGTGAACAGTCTATAGAAAAGTGAGAGAAAGAGTCAGTGTACTCCGCTACCTCCTGGTCTGGCTCGGAATTACTCTCATTTATGCCCTTTAGTTTCCTCCCATGCGCACGTGTGTGACAGAGATTAAAGTGGAAATTTCAAGATTAAAGCTGAAATTTCCACTTTAATCACAAAATAGACCTTTTCACTGGGTCCCTAATTTTTTTTTTCTCTGTGGCTCAAATATGCTGCCGTACATTCTGATGCTATTGTGAAAATGGTATGTGAGACCTTTAAAATGTATTGAATCATTATGATCGAGAATATGCGACTCTTGGATATAAACGCAGCACGAATGCATTTGTATGTCAGCATTTTGCTTCACCACATCGAACCATTCTTCAAACATTGAAGCACACATATTCACCGGGTGAGATCTGCAAAGCGGCTTGCTATCACATGCTGATAGTAAACAGAGACTTGAACACACTGCGCGCCCCTGATTTTTTGCTGGTACTGCAACTCACACACGCGTTGTGCTAATTTCTGAGGACATGGTTAGAGGATGCGTCAAATGAACGCTAGGAATGCATGGCATCCATGATGCATGCACATATGCTTTCTGAGCGTGAAGTATAAACCGCCACTTAGAAAGCAGTTCACTTCATCAGGAAGTCAGGGCTGTATTGTTTTACTAGATTTGTAGCAGCTAGTTTCTGATAAAAAAGTCAGAATATTTAAATAAAGTAACTTAAATTTGCAATGTCAAAACAAAAGCTTTATTGTTTGTGCCTAGATGAAGAGTTATAGAAACAAAAGAAAATCCCAACTCATATATAACACAATCAAAAAAATGGTAAAGATGAGGTTGAAGTTGACTGCTTATTCGCAGCTGTTTATTTGGCCCATCTTATTGTGTGTGTATGTGAAAATATAATAAAGGAAAATATACAAAATAATGGTCTTGTGTTACGTTGGTAAAATAAAACTAACTTTAGGCAACAGATAACATCCACTGGCCATAATGAGGAGTATTCCAAATAGCAGTTATCTTTTCCTGCTAGCAGCTGGTTTGGTAGTTAATGAACATTAACACTTTAAAGTTGGTTTCTCATAAAGAAAGAACATGGTATTTTATTATATCCATGAAGCATTGTATTTATTGGCATAAATGCAGATCTAACAAAGAATGATTTTAATGGCAAAGAGAATTTTATATGACCTGCATAAACTTATTATCTATTTTTACAGTAATAAATTGTAGCATATCTCAAACTGATTAACTATTATTTTTTCACTTTTAAGTGCACATTTATTACATGTGTAAAAAGTGTTATTAAAATGCGTATACCCTTCAGTTGTTAAGAATATTTAAATGTTTACTTATTTTTATATATTGAGAAAATGACTTAGCGGTAAATTAAGCTAAATATTAAGCTGTGTCACATTTATGTTCCACTCCATTTTTCCTTACATAATCCATTATTTTATATCAGTATATGTATCACTTTCACAGTGCATTTAATAATAATAATAATTTATTTTATTTATAGGCTCTATTCAAGCCACACAAGAACACCTTACAGAACACATTAATAACAACAATCACAATATAAAATTAATATAATATTACAGTACAATAAAACCAAAATAAATACGATAATAAAACTGAATTAAATTTATCAGCTAAAATTATCAGATAGAAGAAGCCAAGATGTGTTTTAAAATGCGATTTAAAGGTAGAAAGAGAGTTGATATGAATATCTTGTTGGAGAGAGTTTGAGAGGTGCAGGGTTGCTCAACTGAAAGCTCTAAACCCCATGGTAGTCAAGCGAGCAGGAGGTATAATAAGATTGATAGAAGAAGATCTAAGGATACAAGTAGGAATAAAGATGTGAAGAAGATCAGAAAGATAAGGAGGTGCCAGATTATGGAGGGTCTAGTAAGTAATAAGTAGAAATATAAAATCTATGTGATATTTAGTAGGGAGATAGTGAAGCTGTTGAAGGACAAGAGTAATGTGTTCTGTGGAAGGGGTTCTGATAATAATACAAGCTGCAGATTTCTGAACTAACTGAAGTTTGTCAAAGAGTTTATGAGGAAGACCAGAAAGGATAGGATTTCAATAGTTAATATGAGATGTAACCAGAGCATGAACAAGGATAGCAGTGCTGGTAGCTGAAAGAGATGGATGTAAACGGCTGATATTGCATAGATGGTATTACATTACTAATGTACGCCTTAAATTTTAAGGTACTTTGAGAATAACATGAAAGCTCTTAACCTGGGAGGAAGAAGAGATTAAAGAATTATCAATAGTCAATGAAATATTATCACATTTGTCCAAAACAAATATAGTTCCTACCAGAAGAACCTCTGTTTTATCACTATTTAATTTAAGAAAATTAGAAGGCAGCCATGATTTAACTTCCTGCAGACAGTCTGAGAAGGAAGAAGGTGGAAGAGTGGAATCAGGCTTAGTAGACAGATAGAGCTGGGTGTCATTAGCATAACAGTAAAAAGTAATATCATATTTCCTAAAGATATGACCAAGAGGCAGAAGATAAATAATAAATAGAAGGGGGCCCAAGACAGAGCCCTTGGGAACACCACTAACAACTGGTCAAATTTGTGATCTGAATTTTTTTAATTGGCATGTGGAGTGCCAATAATACCAATCGATTTTAATCTCTCAAGGAGGATATCATGAGAGACTGTATTGAAGGCAGAGCTCACATCAAGGAGCACAAGTATGGTTAACATCCCAGTGTCAGTTGTCATCAGCGAGTCATTGGTGATTTTGACCAGGGCTGTCTCTGTACTGTAAAATGGGCAAAAGTGAGACTGAAAGTGTTCAAACAAATGATTGTCAGTAAGGTAAGAGTTAGCCTGCTCAGCAACTGTTTTTCCAAATGTTTTTGAAAGGCAAGGTAAATTTGAGATTGGACAATAATTATTAAGGTTGTAGGGATCTGCACCAGTTTCTTGAGAACTGGAGTTATTACAGCTGTTTTAAAAGAGAAAGGAACAAGACCAGAGATAAGGGAAGAATGCATGTTAGTTATTAAAGAGGAAAGAGACAACAAACAGAATTTAATCAAATAAGTAGGAACTGGATCCAGCTGACAGGTAAAGGGCTTGGATTTTCTAATAATAACACAGTTGGGAATTAAAACTAGGAAGAAAAGAAGAAGGGGATCATAAAATACTCCATGTACGGAATTTCCAAAAGTAGTCAGCTGCTGGTGGATATTTCCAATCTTTTTAAAAAAGGTCATAAAAGAGTTACATTGATTAGTGCCGTAAAATTGTGGTTGGAAGATTGTCAAGTGGCCGTAGAATGTTGTTTACAATTGAAAATCAAGCCCTAGTATTCCCTTTAGCAGGCCCAATTGGTGTTGTGTAATATGTAGTTTTTGCTGCAGACAAAGCATTCTTATAGACGCACATGTGTTCATCATACATATTCTTATGGACAGAAAAGCCCATCTTTTTATAAAGGCATTCCAAACATCAGTCCTTAGCTTTAAATTAGTGAATTTCCTAAGTGAATCAGGGGCCAGAGTGGATAAAAAAGACATCCAAGGTTTACAGAGGAGCAATATTATATAAAAGGCTGCATACTCCATCGTTATAGTGGAAAACTACAAACCGGATTCCAAAAAAGTTGGGACACTAAACAAATTGTGAATAAAAACTGAATGCAATGATGTTGAGATGGCAAATGTCAATATTTTATTTGTAATAGAACGTAGATGACAGATCAAACGTTTAATCCGAGTAAATGTATCATTTTAAAGGAAAAATATGTTGATTCAAAATTTCACGGTGTCAACAAATCCCAAAAAAGTTGGGACAAGTAGCAATAAGAGGCTGGAAAAAGTAAATTTGAGCATAACGAAGAGCTGAAAGACCAATAAACACTAATTAGGTCAATTGGCAACATGATGGTGTAAAAAGAGCTTCTCAGAGTGGCAGTGTCTCTCAGAAGCCAAGATGGGTAGAGGATCACCAATTCCCACAATGTTGTGCAGAAAGATAGTGGAGCAATATCAGAAAGGTGTTACCCAGTGAAAAATTGCAAAGACTTTGCATCTATCATCATCAACTGTGCATAACATCATCCGAAGATTCAGAGAATCTGGAACAATCTCTGTGCGTAAGGGTTAAGGCCGTAAAACCATACTGGATGCCCGTGATCTCCGGGCCCTTAAACGACACTGCACCACAAACAGGAATGCTACTGTAAAGGAAATCACAGAATGGGCTCAGGAATACTTCCAGAAACCATTGTCAGTGAACACAATCCACCGTGCCATCCGCCGTTGCCAGCTGAAACTCTACAGTGCAAAGAAGAAGCCATTTCTAAGCAAGATCCACAAGCTCAGGCGTTGTCACTGGGCCAGGGATCATTTAAAATGGAGTGTGGCAAAATGGAAGACTGTTCTGTGGTCAGGCGAGTCACGATTCAAGTTCTTTTTGGAAATCTGGGGCGCCATGTCATCCGGACCAAAGAGGACAAGGACAACTCAAGTTGTTATCAACGCTCAGTTCAGAAGCCTGCATTTCTGATGGGGTTGCATGAGTGCGTGTGGCATGGGCAGCTTGCATGTCTGGAAAGGCACCATCAATGCAGAAAAATATATTCAGGTTCTAGAACAACATATGCTCCCATCCAAGCGTCATCTCTTTCAGGAAAGACCCTGCATTTTTCAACAAGATAATGCCAGACCACATTCTGCATCAATCACAACATCATGGCTGCGTAGGAGAAGGATCCGGGTACTGAAATGGCCAGTCTGCAGTCCAGATCTTTCACCTATAGAGAACATTTGGCGCATCATAAAGAGGAAGGTGCGACAAAGAAGGCCCAAGACGATTGAACAGTTAGAGGCCTGTATTAGACAAGAATGGGAGAGCATTCCTATTTCTAAACTTGAGAAACTGGTCTCCTCGGTCCCCAGACGTCTGTTGAGTGTTGTAAGAAGAAGGGGAGATGCCACACAGTGGTGAAAATGGCCTTGTCCCAACTTTTTTGGGATTTGTTGACACCATGAAATTCTGAATCAACATATTTTTCCCTTAAAATGATACATTTTCTCAGTTTAAACTTTTGTTCCGTGATTTATGTTCTATTCTGAATAAAATATTAGAAGTTGGCACCTCCACATCATTGCATTCAGTTTTTATTCATGATTTGTATAGTGTCCCAACTTTTTTGGAATCCGGTTTGTAGTTCATCTGGAGTAAATTAAATTGTCACTACTGGGCAGACTGTCAACTCCATTGGACAAGGTAATTAAATGAATATTCTTAATATTGCAAAATGAGATAGAATGGAAAAGATTTGATTTAGATAATACTAAGTTTGCATTAAAAGACACCAGTTTGTGATCAGGTTTCGACAGGTTATAAGGAGAACAACTGCAAAGAGTAACACCGGAGCAACAAATCAGATCAAGAATATGGCCTTTTGAGTGAGTAGGAAAATCTATAAATTGATGCAGTCCAATACAATCGAAGCATGATATAAAATCCCTCATAAGATTATTAGTATCAGTATCCATATGTATATTAAAATCACCAAACAAAATAACATTAGATTTCATAGAACAAATAGAATTTACAAACTCAGAGACAGTTAATTTAAAAAGTCCTTATTCAGCTTAGGTGGTGGGCAAATAGTGGAAAATATAGTGAGAGTAGGTCCATTTATTTGCAAAACAATAAATTCAAATGAGGCATAATGAGGCACAGTTTTAGAGGACACTTTACGCTGGCAAATGTACACAAACCCAGAGAGAATAGCTTGATTAACCTGCGAAAAATCACTAGGTTGCTGCAGGTCTCAGTCAAATAAAAAAAAATAAAACTTACGGTCAGTTAAAGGACCGTAGAGTATAGTCCCCTTACTGGTGAGTGAACTGACATTGAATAGCCCATTGGCAAGTTTGAATTTCCCAGGTGTTGCTATAGCCAGCCTCACTAGGTTAGCTAGCACACTAAGGTCAACAGTCCACCCAGATCTCCTTGAATGTTGAGGAAAATTAGATCAAAAAGATCTTATTGGCTTATGGTCATAATAGTTGAAATTCTGTCAAGGTTCACAGTGAACAGATGGGTGACACCAAAGTCGAAGAAGCTCTGTATACTTATAAATCAATGTCATTGATTTCAATGGAAAAAGCATGAAAAACAGGACAATCCAGGGTATCACACTCTAAATAATCAGCGCGTCAATCCGTACAGTGGATAAACTCCTTTTGCAAGTAGGGAGAAGGTGGTAAGGGCTACTATAGCAGGTCAGCAGCACAAAGAATTGGTAAATGCCGGCAGCACAGAAAGGTCTTGTCACTTATGTGATTGAGATGCCTGACCATCCACGGAAGCCAAAACAGACATTTCATATATATATGTTAAAGGCTTGGCATGAGAAGACTACCCCTTCCTTCCAGTTTCTCATCCAAAATGTTTTGTAGGAGGACAAGGCAGAGGAACAACATTTGCCCTCCAAAACGGAGGCTGGAGTGCTGCTCTCACTGGAACACCTGAGTGACAAACAGAAAGAGTGAATCATGCCAGGTAAGACTGATCTTATACAGAATGACATACAACTTACCTCCCAAGGTCCAGTGAGAACTGCATGTACATTTGCAGGACATCTTCAAGGAAGAACTAGAACAAATGAAACAACTAGGAATTGTAGAGCCTTTGGTGAGTGAATACTTATCTATACTAATAAAAGGCAAAGCCCTCACTCACTGACTCATCACTAATTCTCCAACTTCCCGTGTGGGTGGAAGGCTGAAATTTGGCAGGTTCATTCCTTACAGCTTCCTTACAAAAGTTGGGCAGGTTTTATATCGAAATTCTACGCGTAATGGTCATAACTGGAAGCTGTTTTTCTCCATTTACTGTAATGGAGATGAGCTTGAACGCCGTGGGGGAGTTTCGTGTGACATCATCACGCCTTCACGTAATCACGCAGTACATAGAAAACCAGGAAGACCTCAAAAAGCGCTGAAGAAAACATGCATTATATAATTGAGAAGGCAGCGAAACAATAAGAAGCGGCGAGTGACATATACAACCATATTCATGAGTTCTGCTACTCGAAACAAAGCACGATGTAAACCTACACTTTAAATTAAGTTCATAGACAGGCTGCGCTGGCGTTTGTAATTTAGTGCCTGCCCATATAAGGCCGTCCGTCAGCGGCAATCCAATAGCAAACTCCCACTAAATATTCACGGGTGAAGGACTGTGCTTATGCAGAGGAAGATGAGATGGTCAGGGTGGTGTTTGACACAAACTCAGCGAAACTGCGAGAGAAAGTTTTAAGTGCCAGGACTAAGGTAACATTAAATACAGCCATGGACATAGCACGAGATGGCACCAGCACAGCTGGGAACCTTCGATGCATGTACACCGAGCGGCTCACGGAACTGACGCGTGCACAGATAAAAGCAACAGTTCCAAAGAGCGCTGAACAAAACCGAATTACACAATTGAAAAGGCAGCAAAAATATGAAGCGCCTGATACATACAAGCATATTCATAAATCCAGCTACTGCGAAACAAAGCACACGGTGGAAAAAGTCAATGTCCCGCTAAAGGAAGACAGTGTAAAAAAAACCCGTGCATGCAGTGTGTCAGGTCTCAGATAAAGAAGAAGACGAGCTGTTTATTGATGCAGTAAGAAACGAATCGATGAATGAAACCTGTCATCTTTACAACGATTGACAAACACGGAATGTAACTTGAACACAACACATCCTACAAATACGAACCTGATTGAAAGAAATAATGATAATCAAATCCTTGATGACAGCAACACTCAGTAACACTCACAAAACAAATACTGTATATTGACAGTCATGTTACGTTATTTTTAAAATGTTCCCTTTTCTTTTCTAGCTTTTTAACACACTACTTCTCCATGCGATACACGGGTATATATATATGTATATATATATCCCGATCTACATACTCGAATAATGGATACTTTATTCGCCATCAATGATTGTTTTGGTAAAGCCATACTCAGTGTATTCATTAGATGAACGGTAAAAAGTAAGAGCGAGGGAGGATGACTTATTGAGGCATGCAGGCTGTAGTCTTGCCAACTCTATCTGAATTGCGATCACATTTGAAAAAATATATCTTTTCAAGTTCTATTTAGTCCATATGTGTCAAACTCAAGGGCAAGGCCACATCCGCCCGGCGTAATTATATCCGCCCGCAGATCATTTTATATACTGTATTATTGTTATTAATGGCCCGGTATATGAAGCGCTGGTAACACAATAAACTACAGATCCCATAATGCAGCGCTTCAGCTGCCTTGCCAACACTTACGCTTAATCAAGTCTAGCTTATGATGCTGCAAGTTATTGCAAGCTAGCTCACACGATGCTGAAGAGAAAAGTTGATTCTGAAAATAGAGCCTTTAAAACCGATGGGAGGCTGAGTATATGTTTACTGAACCCGTGTGTCTCATTTGTGGAGCTAATGTGGCTGTAATTACAGAATTTAATCTAAGACGGCACTATGAGACAAAACATCAGGGTAACCTGAAGACCTGAATGCAATGCAGAAGATACAGAAAGCAGAAGAATTAAATAAGAATCTGACACTTCAGCGGACGTTTTTACCCGTGCACAATCACAAAGTGATTTCAAGTGAAGCTGCTTTTATGGGAGACACAAATGCACCAGTGCAACTTGCCCCACTTTCCCTGTTGCCAAGTAATGTTAAACCAAGTCGTCACTACGGTGTTCCCAAATACGCACTTTGCTGATAAACTGAGCGCACTGAGTTTGCACGGCGCTTTGGTGACTTTGAAGAACAAAAAGTCCTCTACATGCGGCTCGAACCTTGTGCATGTTTGGTAGCACATATCTGTGTGAGAAGCTCTTCTCAGTGATAAAGACTAACAAAACAGCACACAGGAGTCGCCTCACTGATGAGCACCTGCAATCCATCCTGAGAATCTCCACAACACAGAACCTCACACCAAACAGAAACGAACTTGTTGCCAAAAAAAGATGCCAGGCGTCCAGCTCTAAAATGACATATGAGCAAAGACAACTGAATGATTTGATTTGTTATTGCTGAAAGGAACACATTTTATTTATATTTCCAGGTTTTGTTATGCAGCATGTTCATATTTGAATTTGTATAATTTTGACAGGATATATTTTTATGGAGAGCAAAATCTTTTGGGATATTTAAAATCTAAGTTTATTTTTTATATAAAATTACATAAGAGTAAAGAAATTTGAATGTTTGTTCTTTTAACGTTTACTTTATTTCTAACTTGTATAATTTAGACAGGATATATTTTTATGGAGAGCAAAATATTATAAGTTGTTTAAGGTTTGAGTTGATTTATTCAGAATAATATTCCTGTCTGTTTTACCATTCCTACCAAAGATATTTCTGTCGACTAAATAAAAATTCCTTCTATTTAAAAGTTAAATAGAACTTGAACAAATACGATAGTTCATAATATCCACGCAGACTTGCACGTAAGAGCGGGAGTTATCCGTTTTAACAAGCAGCGTATTGCACTGATACTGAAATAGCTGTGTGTGTATATATGTGTGTGTGTGTGTATGTATATGTATATATGTATATATATGTATGTATATATGTGTGTGTGTGTGTGTGTGTAAATATATATGACAGCAATACTCATCACTCACAACAGTGACAAAACAATTACATTGACAATCATGTTACGTTATTTTCAAAATGTTTCCTTTTCTTTTCATTGCTTCTTTAACACACTACTTCTCCGGCTTTCGAAGCTCGGGTATTTTGCTAGTACCAAATAAAAATGGACAAATGTGTTTTTGTGTAGACTATTCAAAAGTTAATTCAATATCTGTTTTTGATACCTACCCCTTGCCAAAGGTAGACAAATTAGTTTACTAATTGGCTCTGGCAAATGTTCTAACAACTATCAATTTATGTAGTGGTTATTGACAGGTACCTCTGACAGAGAAGTCCTTGCCACTTACCACATTTCAAACATCCAGAGGCCTATAACAATTTACCGTAATGCCGTTTGGTCTATATGGCGCAGCTGCCAATTTCCAACGCCTTATGGACAAAGTGCAGCAGGGAGCTGAAACCTATCCTCGAGGATACATTGATGACATAGTAGTGCATAGTAAGTCATGCGAAGACCACTTAAAGCACCTTGTTGAAGTCTTTGACAACCTAAAAGCAGCTGTTTTGGTGGTAAACCCAGAAAAAACAGATAACCAAGGAAGATGTGCAATATTTGAAACGAAAAAGCAGGTCCGTTCCTTTCTGGGGCTGGCAGGGTGGAATTATCGTTTATACCAAACTTTTCAAGTATTGCAACACCCTTTACCGACCTGCTGAAAAATCAAGCCCCAAGAAACTTCAACTGGACACAGAAATGTGAATATACTTTTAATAATTTGAAATAAGTCTTCTGTGAAAATGTATCATTGCACTGTCTTGACTGTAACAAACCATTTGTTTTACAGGTTGATGCTTCAGGGGAAGGTTTGGGCACAGCCTTAATGCAGGGGGAAGGAGAAGAAAGGTAAAAAGTTTTGTTTATCAGTCAAAAGTTGTTTGATGGAGAAATGAAATATACAATATAGGAAAAGGAAGGACTAGCTATTAAATGACAATTGATTGTTTAAAATATTACCTTTTGTCAACAGAATTTGTTGTTGAGAGTGACCAGAGGGCTTTGTAATGGATGAGACCATCAGACAGTCAAATGCATGTGTGGCTTGTAGTTATTTATCATTCCAACCTTAAAGATTTCAGGTATGCTATTTGTCGGGAAAGAAAAATCTTGTGGTGGATTAGTCCCAACCATATGACCTGTAATCTTGAGGGGGAGGGAGTGTGGTAATGCACAACTTCCGTCAAAGTCAACTGAGGTTAAAGTAGCGCTAAACCGAACATCGTAACTTGTAAAAGTACACTCCCCTGCAGGTGTTCAGTTTCACACACTGGTGTCCTTGCAGCCTGCCCATCTTAGGCAGTTTAAGGTGTTGCGCGCCTGGAAAAAAAAATCAGCATTTGCCTTTGTAACTGAGGTTGATTAAGAGATGGGGATCCCATATTGTAATTAAATAAGGTTTACTTACTGGAGCGTTGGAAACCGGCATGCTTAGGCTCAGCATAACTGTTGGCAGTTCGTGGGGCTTATGTGCACGATGGGCAGGGGGGCAATTTTAAATAGTTGCCCGGTGCATGGCGTGAACGTTCCAGCATCTTTCTGGATCGGTGCATGGGGTAGATGGGGTTGATGGATTGGCTGGATAATCTCGCCAGTTACATTTAAGGAGGTGCTGTCCAATTGGGGTCATCAGTGATCCTAAAGTTGAGCTAAGTATTTCTTTGTAAATATTTTTGTACATATATATCTGTGAATGATAGTTTTGGCGGAGTATTTGGTGTTGGAAGAGTTTTTCTTTTGGGATTAACATTAGAATTACCAGAGCCTATGAAAAAACTCGTAAATCCGGCCCATCTTAAATCCGTTCGCACCTCCGCCAGCGTCTTTGTCCTGTAAATTTGTCGATAACAGCAAGCAGCAAGCAGCTTGCTATCCCATCCCCCCGCCCACTGCTGCAGATCAATTCGCAAAGAAGTTTGTCAGTGCTCAGTGTTTATCTTTGAGTGAAGTGCTGGAGCTTTATAGGGTAAAAAAGTACTTCGTCATTTGGAATACATACTGTACATTTCATGTGTGTTCAGTGTCATCAACAATCTCTGTAAAAACATTGTTAACACAGAAACGTTTTTCATGTTTTAGTAATAATTGACAAAATGTAGACATGAAATGTATAATGTGTGAAGACTGAAATACAAATCTATACTAATAAAAGGCAAAGCCCTCACTCACTCACTCACTCACTGACTCACTCATCACTAATTCTCCAACTTCCCGTGTAGGTAGAAGGCTGAAATTTGGCAGGCTTATTCCTTACAGCTTACTTACAAAAGTTAAACAGGTTTCATTCCGAAATTCTACACGTAATGGTCATAACGGTCGACAACATCCGCCATGTTGAACATTCTTATTTATGGCCCCATCTTCACGAAATTTGGTAGGTGGCTTCCCTGTGCTAACTGAAACCGATGTACATACGTATTTCAATGGTATGACGCCACTGTCGGTCGCCACATTGAACTTTCCAACGTCACTAATACTCCAACTTCCCATGCTGGTAGAAGGCTGACCCCATCTTCACGAAATTTGGTAGGTGGCTTCCCTGCGCTAACCAAAACCGATGTATGTACTTATTTCGGTGGTATGACGCCACTGTCGGCTGCCATATTGAACTTTCCAACATCACTAATTCTCCAACTTCCTGTGTAGGTAGAAGGTTGAAATTTGGCAGGCTCATTCCTTACAGGTTACTTACAAAAGTTAAGCAGGTTTCATTTCGAAATTCTACGCATAACGGTCATAACAGTCAACAACGTCCGCCATGTTGAACTTTCTTATTTATGTCCCCATCTTCACGAAATTTGGTAGGCGGCTTCCCTGTGCTAACCGAAACCAATGTACATACTTATTTCGGTGGTATGATGCCACTGTCGGCCACCATATTGAACTTTTCAATGGTCTTACTTATGGGCCCATCTTCAAAAAATTTGGTACACGGGTTCCCAACGCTACCTGAATCCTACTTACGTACATATATATGTCCATAGCCTGCAGCTCGGTCACTGTGTGAGGCGGCGTTGGGTCCCCCATCCCAACGCCTCCCACGTTGTTGGCTGCCTGCCTATATATCTACATTCCCTTCCTTGCTTCGCCATGGGATTCACGTCTCCCTGCTGATAACTACAGCCTTTTAATTTAATCCACGGCTTCTCCACTGTTTTATTGTTCATTTATTACGATTATAGTTATTGTGTAGGTATTTTAGACTTAGTTTACATTGTTCAGGTACCCATTTCCTTTATCATTCCAACCGTACCCCCATTAACATGTCTATCGAGGTGATCACCATCGATCAAAGAACTGTCACTTACTGAGTGGTTTCCATGCCCGGAGATGGCACCTAACTTTTCCATTCTCTTTGTTACATATTGCACGGCCATATCAGGCTCACTCTTGATATCCGGAGAAACATTGTGTTTTATGTATTGAATGACTGGGACGGGTTCAAGGTGTGGACTGATGACAGTACAGGAGATAATTATACTACACAGGAATACTATAAGAGTGAAATGCTTAAGCCCTTCACCTATGGATCTGCATGTGAGTTGATGGCTGCCGCTGAATTGTTCGGTTGTCGCTTTCAAGTGTACTGAAATGGCCAAATATTTTACACCTTTCGACAACCGCCTATGCCTCTTAAACATCTTTGATTCACAGGTGACGATTTCAGTAGTGGACACTTTGATGTTTATGAATGTTTAAACTCTCAAAAGCTGGATGTGAAGTTATCAATGAAACCGGTTGTATACTTACAATGCTTGACAGATGCCGAATGTCTGTTCAACACAAGTCCTACAAATACTGTTGTAATTGAAACAAACCATGAAACTCAAACCGATTATGACAGCAGCAATCCAAACTGTGAGATTTGAAACAAGATTACTGATCACGTGGCCAACTGTACGTTGCATGCTCAAGAGTAAGCTCAGCGCACAGCTTGGTCATATTACAACCGGATGGCGAAACTCACAATATGGTATACAAAGAGATCCTTAACAAATAATTATTGGTATATTTTCCCTCAGTTTAAAAAGGTTTAATTTTCTTCTTGATAAAAATTTTAAGGCAGTACTTCACCGCTGTGAAGCGCAGGTATTTTGCTAGTATCAAATAAACACTTTCACAAAAGGTACAAGTATAACAAAACAAATGCACTTGTATTCAAGAATTTAACTGAAGAAAAAAAAAAGCAGGTTAAGGGCGGTGGTTAATACGACAGCTTGTGTGGTGCAATGCTAAGAACTGCTGCCTTCCAATCAAGAGGTTGCGGTTTTGATATCAGCTGCCTCCCAAATTTAATATTTTGAGTAGTGAGCTCATGCAATAAAAACATAAATTTTATTTGTGTCTGTAAATTTATAGTACTTGTCAAAGTTTTTTTTTCAGTTTCATTCTCTCACTCACGTTCAAGCTTCCACACACACGCCCAATCCCCCTCCCCCCCCCCATCTGAGGCCATTTTCAGATAAAGACGTGGTACAAACTTGTTTTGTTACACCCCTTTTTATTTGAAAACTGTGCTAACCGTGGGTGGTGGGATGGGATAGTAGGCTGCTTGCTGCTTGCTGTTATCGACACATTTAGAGGACAAAAGACGATGGCGGAGAGGTGGGAACAGATTTAAGGTGGGCCAGATTTATGAGTTTTCTCGTAGGCTCTGGTAATTCAAGTGTTAATACAATTGTTGTTCTTTTTGCATATACACACACTTGATTTTTCTTGTATGTATTGTCACACACGTGTGCATGGGAGGACACTAAAGGGCTCAAAAGAAGGTAATTCCTGGTCATACCAGAGAGTGGCAGAGTGCACTAATCCTTTCTCTTATCTCCCTGAAGAAGAAATGAGCGAAATTCCGCCCAACTCCCATGACGTCACTTCTGGTTCTGTCTCAGAAAACGTCATTTCCGGTTCCACACAGAAGATGTTACTTCCAGACCAGCAGAAGAGCCCACCTCCTAATAACGTCATTTTCACATCCCAAAAAGTCACAGCCTGATCATCTCATTTCCAGTTTCAGTCCCAAGATCCCTCCTCTTCCTGTTCTTCAATTATATATCCACCAGGTTTCCTAACCTGTTCAATTCTGTTTTGGACTCTTGTCTATAAAGACCATTTATCTCATCTTTTGCATTTGCAACCACTTCCAATTATACGGGAGGCTGCCGCAAACCTTTTTTGTTGCGTCAAGGCTTGTTTATTTACCACAGTATTATTCCTGTGTTTTTTTCCCCTTTTGAGGAGCTTCTTGAGTCAGGGATAAAGAAGGAAGACTGCCTTTGTTTTTGGCATGTGTGTGTGTGTAATGTTTGTATAGAGAACTGTAGGAATCACTGTACTTGATGAAAATACACAAAATTTGTCTTTTTTTTATTTTGGTTTTTGATGGAGTGTCAGCGCTGAAGGACTTTGAAACAATCAGATGTCCAGAGTGTAGGTTGGAACCGCTTTCCCACTGCACGGGATATCACACCATTAATGTCCATTGTTAAATTGTACAGTTCATTGTGGGTAAAGATAAAGGCAGCATTTCCATACTTTACCAGTTTGTTTCAAAAAGTGCACCCCTAGATGATTTAATGATTGGAAAATTACATCTGAATTAGAATCTCAGATAACAAATGGCATCAATTAGACAACTCTTCACACCTCACCCACCACACAATGAAACAGGTTGGGATACCAGTTGGCAACCCCCCAGCCACACACGTGGTCCAGTCCCACCTCCAGAAATGACCATCTATCTGCCACAGCCAGGTGTTCTGTGGCTGTCACCTTGGCCTGGTTCATCCACTTGGGTCATCAACAATGTTTTTATACATTGTCACACACGTGTGCATAGGAGGCAGCTGAAGGGCTTAGAGAGGGCAGATTATACATCTGCCGGGGGGGGGCAGGGTACGCTGACGCTCTTTCTAAGTTCCCTACAGGTCTTTCCCGGGAAATCCCACCAGGAGCCACCGCCTTGAAGCGGGACACATCATTTCGGTCCACTTCCGCCCGAGGACGACATCACTTCCGGTCCCGGCCCCAAGGACGACGTCACTTCCACCCAACGTCCTATAAAGCCTTTCGCCTTTGCTCTGGGAGGCAGTTCTGTTTTGGACTCTGTCGTGTAAACTTGTCTACATGAATCATTTGCTTTTGCAGCCAGGAAACCGCATTAAACGGGTGGCTGCCCCAAACCTTGCTCTTCCTCGAGTCTCTTCTTATTACAACTTTCTCAAAAAATGTACCTTATTCTCAGTTGCGATGTTCAGCTTTTTGAAGCTACTGGAGTTGTTTAGCACATACATTGTTAAGGCTCAATTCATTACCATTATTGTGATTATTAGGCAATGGGAAGGGCTTTTCAAAATGAGGTGTTTTATACCAGAAAAAGTTTTGGCAGTAACAGTTTAGTTTAAGTTCTGCAAAAATGCATCTAATACTCATTTACATACTTGTTTTGGTCTTTGTTATGCTAATACTTAGGGGGCTTAGTACCCTGCTCACTTCACTCGCCAACTCACCTGCCTGCGCTATGCACTAGCCTCTTTGCGGTACTCTCGCTCATGTATGGGAATGCGGATGTACAATTTAAACATTTTCATGGGAATTGTTACATATGCATAATATAACTATTTTACATTACAGTGAATAATTAACCATATTAAAACAGAGCATAACGTAATAATTTGAAAGTAAATTATGTTTTATGTTGCATTCGATAAAATTTTGTTTTGTTTGGCTTTGAAATAAACACGCAAATACATTTTAAACTTACACTTTTACTGTAAAACTTCATTAAAAAAATATTTTGAATAAAATTTTCATCAATATCACATTGAATTTTGATTCTGTGTTTGGACTTTCATTGTGACAACACAACGTATAACTGCCGTGATTAAATTTTGTTTCTTTCTCTCTATTAAATAGTTAATAGAACTTTTTCAAATGTTTGGCTGTGAGATTTGTTACTTGTCTTTGCAAAAGCTATTCTAACGGGAAACTTTTAACGTTTTAATATGAATGACATATCAAGATCTCCTTTGTTGTGTAATGTTATCCGCGGAAGATGTACTACATTACCTTTCTTGGATACATCATTCTTTCTACAGTAATCTGTGCCGTGGAAGACCGGATGGTGTTAATGGTTGTGGTTATTCTTTGGAATATTGTAATTTGATGTTTTCATCTTCCACACAATCACCACCAACTGTTTCAGCATAGTCTTTCGATACGCATTTAACCAATTTGCCGTGTAACTGCTCAACATTTTTGGTGTTAATTCATTTGACTTCAATGTTTCTCTGTGCTAAGATTTCCTGTGTACTAATTTTTTCTGTTGATATTTTATGATGAGATTTTTCAGTAAGATTTGGACATAATACCTCTTCTTTAATTGGGAACTTAAATTGAGGAAAACATAAAAATTTATAAGAGCTGAGAGAGCAGAAACTATGTCTGTCAAAAGCATTCACACGAATGAGAGGTGAGATTACTGTGTGCGTGGTTGAATATGGTTGAGAGGAGGGTGTGACTTGATAAAATCTCATGGCCAAAGTCTCATCAGTAGAGTCATCAGTAGAGAGGATATTTATTTCTGTGCTGTGTGGCATAATAAGATGTTTATGTATGCATTTAAAATTACTAGTTAATTTGAAGGATCAGCAGGTTTTTATAATTATGAATGCATTATCAAAAGAAATATGTCTTATTTAAACCATCTCAGACCACTTCATAGTGAAGTTATTTTAGTGGCTCACATTATATAGGGTGGTCCAGGTCTAATTATGCAATTTTCATTATGCTATAACTTATTAAGTTTATTACATAGAAAATCACACGAAAAATCCCGGACCATCGAGAAGTGTGCAAACTGACGACAGAATTTTCTTCGCATGAAACTGGAATTGTCCCCGCATAAATCAAAATCATTTAGACGATCTGATTCTGCATAATTAGATCTGGATTACCCTGTATAAATGAATAGCTACTTTACTGATGCTTTGCAAGTGTTATTAACACCAGAAGAAGCCTTTGTTATGGTCTTGTTACTTAAGAGTAAATGAATAATAAATGCATTTTTGCAGTACTTAAACTAAAGTGGTACCGTTTCATTATCATAATATTGGTGAAAATTCTACTGATATCAATGCTTCCTACTGATAACAATGCATATGTATCAGTGACAAATATTATTGATCAGGCCCGATATATAAACAGTGCTAATTGATTGAGAAAAAAATTAAAACACACAGTAAATGCAGAGAAGTATTTTCAGACTTTTAAACAGGAATTGTCTCAAGATGGCTGATTTCTGGGTTATGAGTTCATGTTCTAGGAAGGGAAGTGATGTCAGTGATGGAATGGCTGTCAGTCGTTGCTCTGCAGAGGGAGGAGAAGAAAAGGCATTAGTACACGGCGCCAACCGCTGGTCCAACGGGTAATTACCATCGCCAAAACCCTTAAGCTGTGTCTTTATATTTTTTTGCAATGTGTGCAAAAATAAATAACATTAGCTATTAACAGCAATATTAATTGCATTTTCTTTTATCCTAAAGAGACTTTCAAAAGTAATTGAAAACAAAATCAGGCTGTTAACATTAAATATTCAAAAGAATTTCAGTTAAAAAATTGTATAACCTTTAATAAAAATCTGACTTAGTGTTTTATTCGTCTTCCTAATATTTCCAATTTGGGCAAACTTATGAATTGCTTTCAGACCTTTTCAAACAAGAAATAAAGCTACATTTTCAGCACTTGAAGTTATGCAATTTATAATAACTATAACTATAATAACAGCCAGACAACACTTGACCTTTGGTCATGGAGATGGTTGCATAAGCTGCATATGAGGAAGCCTTTTCTAGCCAATATGTTAGGAATGCATGCAATAAATGGGATCTTTGTTTACATGAAGTGTGGCTGACTTTAAACTGTGAAACTTGAAAATGTGAAAAAAATTGCTGTAAACAGTATGCTCTCAAAACATGACTATTTGAAAAAACAGATAGGTTACATGTGGCAATTATATTCACAGCAATCAGTGAAGAAGTATCACATCATCTATTGAGACTCTCAGGAAGAACTGATTGTCAATCACAAGAGAGCTCTATGTGAGGATTTTTAGATTACTGCTTTCAGGAAAGGTATGCAGAAACAAATTTCCATAAAGAATACAAAGTGTTATGCCTTGTATACAAATTGAAAAAACAAACTTGCAGTTTCAATGTGGCAGCTAAAGCCATTGCCAATATTTCAACTAAGACTTATTATCTCACTAAATAATTTACACAAAGCCTCCTCTTTTCATATGATTCTATGTAGTGGATCTGGAAATGCAATGATATAGTTGGTTTAGATAATATTTTGCATAAATAGGCTGTTTTTTTAAGAGAAGGGGCTTTCTATTGGCTGCCTTTCTATTAGGGCCATATTTATTCAGGATTTTTCTAACAGTACAGACAAAAACTAACATTTGACAAGTTGACTGAAGCTTGAAGCATTGCCTATGTTTTCAGCCTTCCCTCAGATCGAAATTGTGGCAGAAAAAGGATAAGGTGAGTGGCAAAGGAGGGAGGCAGAGGTGCAGGAGGGAAAAGCACAAGCAGTCAAAAAGCAAAAGGAAACAAGGGATAGAGTAGAGCAGACAATGGAACAGTGACAAACTTAGACATTGTGTGTTTCTTATTTAGACAAACAACCTTTGGCCAAATCTCACAATAGGAAATGAGAAAATGCACACAATAAAGGAGCCAGCCTATCAACCTTAAAAGATCTGCCCATTTGTCCTGTAGTTTCATAAAAGTTTTAGGCAACTTCCAGGAAAACTCATTCCTAGGAAGATTGACAGCTGTCTTCAGCACTAACAACTTGAAGTACTTTAGTTTGTCTCTCTCCAGAAATAGAGGGTTTTTGCAGGATTGAGTGCTAAATCTTGTGGCAACATGCTAACAACAATTCAAGTTTCCTCATGGTCCGATCACTGCCCCTCAAGGATTGGCAATCTGGTAGCACTGCCGTTCAGGTGGAAGTCTAATTCTCTTTCAGGTGTTAGATGAGTGTCACATTTTTTGCATTTTGTGGCCTTTTTAAATTAGTATTATTCCTAAATTACTGTGTTTTGTTTAGATGGATCCCTAATGTTTTAGTTCTTTTGTTGCTAAATACAATTTTATTTACATTTTTGCAATTATTTTGTATTATTCTTTTTTCTATTTGGATATTAATTTTAGCACTACATCTTTTATCAGAGAAGCTACTTTTGGCCTGATTCTATTATTGTTCCATTTTTTGTGCTCCTAACTCTTTGTACTGAGCTATTCTGAAATTTTTACAGTGCTTACTGTTTTTAGCTAACGTAAATCCAAGATTCCAATCTCGATCAGACATAATGTAGTGAGGACTCCATTGCAGAGGCTTTTAAGAATGTCAACGTTCTTTAGTGAACATCAGTAATATTGGCTTTTTTGAATGAAATACGAGGTAAGACACAAAAATAACTAGATTGGTAAAAAAAAATACATTGATCCCTCGCTATATCGCGCTTCGACTTTCGCGGCTCCACTCTATCACGGATTTTATATGTAAGCATATTTAAATATATATCACAGATTTTTCACTGGTTTGCGGATTTATGTGGATAATGGGTCTTTTAATTTATGGTATATGCTTAAACAGTTGGTTTGCCCAGTTGATTTCATACAAGGTACACTATTGGCGGATGGCTCAGAAGCTACCCAATCAGAGTAGGTATTATGTATTAAATAAAACTCCTCAATGATATATGATATGCTTCCCGCGCGGTGTCTCGCATACTTAAAAGCCCGAACGGCACCTATTGATTTTTGATTGTTTGCTTTTCTCTCTCTCTCTGACATTCTCTGCTCCTGACGGAGGGGGTGTGAGCAGTGGGGCTGTTCACAAACTGGCCTAGATACGGATGCTCCTCTAAAAAATGCTGAAAGACTACCTTCACATTGCTCCCGGCTGTTTGGCGGGCAGTGCTTCGCATACTTAAAAGCACCTATTGATTTTTGATTGTTTGCTTTTCTCTCTCTGTCTCTCTCTCTCTCTCTGACATTCTCTGCTCCTGACGCACAATTTAAAGAGGAAGATATGTTTGCATTCTTTTAATTGTGAGACGGAACTGTCATCTCTGTCTTGTCATGGGGCACAGTTTAAACTGTGAAAAAGAGATGAATGTTTGTTTACAGTGTTTTAAAGTCCCTGTCCCTACAACCTCCTGTGTTTCTGTGCAAATCTGTGGCACAAGCATGACAATATAAAAATAACAATATAAACGTATGGTTTTCACTTCGCGGATTTTCACCTTTCGCTAGGTGTTCTGGAACACAACCCCCGCGATCGAGGAGGGATCACTGTATATTTATTGATGAATTACAGCATTCTAAACATTGTCACCTTCTATATGCTCCCCCTCCTGATCTCTACACTGCTCCATATATATCTTCCATTGATTTAAACAGTGCTGGAAGTCTTCTTGCCGTTTCTGTCTTCACTTCATCTAATGAAGAAAACTGTGTTTCCTTCAGGTCACTTTTGATTTGTGGGAACAAGTAAAAATCACAGGTAGCTAAACTGGGCGGATGATCAAGGACAGGAATGTTTTGTCAGTCAAAAACTGCTTTACAGAAAAAGCATTGTGCACAGGGAGCGTTGTTTTGGTGAAGTACCACCAACCTGAGCATTGAATGTCTTCCACATTTTCTTGTCCTTCCTTTAAACATTTCTGCCACTAAAAAACCTGTGTGAAAGACAAACTGCTATCACTGTACACTGTTTTTATTATTTCATAAGTTTCTGTGGCCATTTTGTTCAATTTCGTGAGAAATTTGATGTTGATTCGCTGTTTGATTTTTTCACGTGACATTATAGAGGCAACTTGTGTAGTGATTGTTGTGCAAATACTGACTGGGCTATTCACAGGATATACCTAGCCAGTCGGCGGTTTGAGATGGCATGTAGGAGGGGATATAGTGCTATGATTCACATTTGGCCAACCTCCAGATGGTTTTCCAGGAAAGTCCTAAGCCCAGTCCCTTATTTTTGTGTCTCACCTCATGATTAGATAGCTGAGGTGGTCGTTTTCTTGAAGATGTCACAAATTTTGGAGAGGCAAATTTATGCTCTAGAGAAAGCTGGACACTTAATAGCAAAAAACAAACAGCAACAGACCTGCATTGTTAATCTCTCCTCATACACACCCAATGAAGCAGAGATTTCAGTACTCACAAAGGGGCTCTCATATTGTTCTGCAAAGCCCATTGACAACATCAGACTCTGCAATGATATGGTAGAATTCTTCAGAAAACTCAGACTAAAAGAACTTTTCCACAAGAAAGAAAACGGTAACACACAGGAACAAACAACAAGCAGTTACAACAACCCCACCAGTAAATCCACATGGACACCAGAAGCTGGCAGAAACTTCACCCTGGATAAGTATATAGACTGCTTCCAACTGAGAGTGAAAACAGGGATCTTAAACAGGCAGCAAGATCGGATAGAAAACATTACTGGGGAGGAGTGGAGAGCCAAATATTCACTAAGGGAAAATACAGAAATCATTATCAAACCAGTAGACAAAGGGGGTGCTGTAGTCATCATGAACACATCAGATTATATACAGGAGGCACAAAGACAATTGTCCATTACTATGCATTTTTACAAACTGCAAGACCCAACAGATTTCTACAAAAAGGAACTAAAAAAGATAGTAAGTAGCTTTCCTCTTGACATCAGGGATCATGTAAACAGTTTAATTCCTGAGAACCCCAACATGGGTTACTTCTACATGCTTCCTAAAATTCACAAAGAAGGGAACCCAGGAAGGCCTATCATTTCAGGAACTGGCTCCCTTACAGAAAAGGTTTCGGGTTGGGTGGAACACATTCTTAAACCCCTTACCCGCAACACAACCAGCTACATCCAGGACACCACTGACTTCTTAAAAAAACTGTCTGCTTTAGGGCCCTTACCTGAGGGAACCTTACTGGCCACAAACATCCCCATGATGATGGCATATTGGCATGTGAAACGTACCTCAGACAACATGATTTACCCACAAAGTCAGTAATAGAAATGATAAAATTCACTCTGACACATAATCTATTCTCTTTTGGACAAAATTGCTACTTGCAACAAATGGGGACTGCAATGGGCTGTCGGTTTGCACATCACTATGCAAGCCTATTTATGGCAAAATTGGAGGAAGGTTTTCATGTCAATGTGCATCTTAAAACCAATGTTGTATCTCCGTTACATCGAATTATCTGGACTGCCAGTGAGAAGGACCTCCTCCATTTTCATAATGAATATAATTCCTTTCACCCCAACATAAAGCTGAAGCTGAATTACTCAAAAACAGAAGTCAGCTTCCTTGACACCACCGTTCAACTGAAAAACAACACCCTTGTAACTTCTGTTTTTGACAAACCAACAGACAGACGGACCTACCTAGGAAGTGACAGCTTCCACCCCAAGCATATAAGGCACTCCATTATTTTTAGCCAAGCAATACGGTACAATCGTATTTGCTCAGACCCAACAGACCGGGATCAACAACTGCAGGAGCTCAGACAAGATTTCATCAGACAAGGTTATACCCCCAAAAGAACAGATACTCAAATAAGAAGAACTACTGCCATACCCAGAGACAACCTTCTGGAATATAAAAACAAAAACAACAAGAACCGCATCCCTTTGTTGTCACCTACAACCCACACCTTGAAACACTTCGAAAAATTATAAAAGAACTTCAGCCAATGCTAAACAATGACCAAAAACTGAAAAATGTATTTCCTGAACTTCCCCTCCTGTCATACAGACAACCACCAAACCTTCAGCAACTAATTGTCCAAAGCTCCCTAAATGAACCAACAGAAAATGGCACATCTCCCTGCCTACAGAAAAGATGTAAAACGTGTGCCCGCATCTACAATACAGACCGTATAGTTATACCATACTCCTGACTTGAACATCACATAAAGGTATCATTTTCCTGCAGATCATCTAATATTGTCTTAACTAATTCTCTGCATGAAATGTCCTGACACTGCACTCTATGTGGGAGAAACTGGACAAACACTCCGCCAGAGAATTAATTTACACAGATTCCACATTAAACATGGCAACACAGATGTTCCTGTAGCGGCCCACTTCAATAGCCATGGACACTGTGAGAGAGACTTTAAAGTCACAGTGCTTATGGGCAACTTCAAAACACAGCAAGAGAGAAAAGAATGGGAAGTTAAACTCATGTTAAAATTTAATACATTACAACATGGCTTAAATAGAGACAAGAGTTTTATAGCCAGGTATGAGGACTGTTTGAATCTCTCAGACTGACACAGATAACCTGTCTACAGACTCATATTGTTTTGAAAAACTCATGTGGTACATGGCCGGCCATTCATCCTGGCCAATACCCCCAGGCCGCCAGCTGGAGCCCTTCTTGCAGCATAGAGGTGCCCCGAATGCCAGCAGGGAATTATGGACAATGGACTTTTAATGCACAGCCCTGCTGGATACCATGGGGGCCACCAGGAGTCACTGCAGGGAGGCCCAGAGACTATTTGCCTTATGCCCAGGAAGTACGTCATAGTCACGTGGACAAATGGAACGATGTGCTTCCTGGGTGAAGAAAGGAAGGATTTTTATCTGACCTGGAAGTGTTCCAGGTCACATGGACAGAGAGGGTGAAACGCTTCCGGGTCAAGGAGTATAAAGGACTGTGGGAAATTCCAGACGGACGAGCTGAGTTGGGAAGCAGGGTGGCTAAGCGTCTGGGAGTTTGGAGGATTGTTATTGTTTATTTAATTATTAGAGAATTGTGGAGATGAGCGTGCTTTGTGCACTTTACTATTATAATAAATATCATTATTGGACTTTTACCTGGTGTCTGACGTGTGGTCTGAGGGTACAAGGGGGCAAGAAAACCCTAATCTGCCACACTCATCACAGACTTCAAAGAACTTTGTTGGACAGTTATCTTATCCAAAGATCTTAACCATACATTGTTCTTCTCTCTCTTGTTAAATTAATCTTAGCCTGAATGAACCTATTCATTTTTTACATTTAAGATTTTTCATTTAAAGATTTACCAATGTTGTTTCTTGTCCTAGTGTGTGGATATAAACACAAGGAACTTCAGTTTCTGTATTAGAGGTTTTGACTTTTTTTATGTTATTGGTAGAGCGAAAACCGTAGATTTTTTCACTAAATTTAAAAGAGTCAAAATCTTCTCATTGAAGGCTAGCTATTTTTTAGTACAAAAAGCTAAATGATTTTCAGAAGGTGAATTCCTTAAATTTCTGATTTCCTTGTTGAAGAGTTTTTAAAGCAGGAGTGAAAAAAAGCTTGTATTGTAGAGCTATAGCTTTCATAAAATACTATGAAACAGCGAGAAGAGAAGATGAGTGAATATTTAACAGAACACCTGCACTTTAATACAAAATGTTTGTGCTCTACATTGTAAATTGATGAGTCATATGTGACACAGTAGAACTTTGTCTTCATTCATATGCTGTTTGATGATTTGAGCACTAAAGAAGAATGACTCGGGATGATTAATTTGAAACAAAGAACAAGAGGTATGGATATTTTCAATACATTTTAAAACGTCATATCTGAAATTAAACTCCCCCTTATAAGCTTGTGTCAATTACCACTGATGGAGCAAAGTAAACAGTAAGAATTAAAAAAAGATTTCATTGAGTTGTGCAGTTTTTTTAATTATCATTGCATAATTTACTAATAAGTATTAGCTAGTAAGTGGCTAAATACAAATCAGATTATGGACATTTCATTTAAAATTCTATTAGAAGGCAGTCCCTTCAAAGTCATCTTCTCCAGAAAGAATGTGAGGGACAGCTCAAGCTATAGAATGGTTTAGTAGGAGAAATTTCTTCAATGATTTCAGGATTTTCTTGATGAAATTATAATTTGACTTAAAAACAGAAACAATATCTACATAAAATTATGTGAGGAAAACTGGTGCTGTGAGTTGGCATTTTTATTTTAATTTTACTGAAAAGTTGAGCGCCTTGAATTTGGAATTGTGAGTGAAAATCAACACTATCAATGAAATGATTAGCATTATTGGTGCTTGTAAGAATCATATTCCAATATTTATCTCTGATCTTTAAAAACAGACTTTTGATCACTTTCCAAATCTGATAGATCTTTTACAAAACCTTTCTGGTTTCATTTGGAACACTGGGAAATATGTAGCTGAAGTTAACAATGTCATGGGGGATTTTAATGTTTGATTTAGTGATTTCAAAAAAATGAAAGAAATTGTTGAGTGCTTGCTTGTTCTTAAAATAAATCCAAATGCTAGATAAAGCATGGCTAAAATTTATTTAATTTGGAAAGAAGTGTAACTGAAATTGAAATTTTAACAGCACAAGCAGATTTTAGATGTTTCTAAAAGCTTGTGCTTCAGAAGGAGGCATTTGGAAGTTCAATCGTAATTTATTTCTGTTGTGGTATATCCCCTTTTTTACAGTAGCAAAGTACATCACAGTCCAAGACAAGATGGGCATCCCTTGTATAGATAATACAGTTAATTAATTGATTAAAGCATTTAAAAGTCATCATTTCCCTCACAGAAAGCATGTTTTTAAAATTAAAATTGAAATATAGTTAAACTGGGGCTTTAGTTGGCACAATGTGGAATTTCTTCCTTTCTTCCTGCTCTGCAGTTAGCTTTCAACTGCATTTTGTGGGTCAAAAATAGTTTGCAGTTTGGGTGGCCTTCCTTTTGTTCAAGGCTTTGGAGAGTACCAATGTATGACTCAGGTGAAATATTATGTACAAGGAAAAAAGATTTCAATCTGGACATCATGTTATGTTTTCTAGCTCCAAAATTGTTTTATACATTCATCATTTCAATAACTAGCTATCATAATTTTATATAGCTTATTTTAAAATGTTATCTATCTTGTTACTTTCCCATTTTAACCCATAAATACTGTATCATATATTTATCATATATCATATATATGTCATAAATATCAACTTGAGGTAATATTAGGAACATATTTAATGTTTAGCTTACATCTCTAAATTAGCCCAGAATGGATGTGTGCCCCTGCCATGGTCCAGCACCCCACCTAGCACCGAGCCTTTACTTGTGCCTAATACTGTCAAGATAGGTGTTAGCACCTCTTGTCCTATTTTAAGAAGACCTAATTAATGAAAGAATTGATATTTTTAAAAGTAAATAATTACTTACCTAATTATCATGCAAATGTTATTTTTCTTCATTTTTAAAACTGTAACCCAGTGATTTGTAATTTTCCTTGCACAGATGGCAAACTAAAAGAATTTTTCATATACTCCAAAATTGCATATTTTTTCTAGAAAAGAAATTCCATTGAGATTATTATGGAAAATCTTAAAAATCAAAGTTAATTAAGTAGAGTTTCCTATAAAAGAAATATAATAATACATACAGTTATTGAGGCATGTTTACTAATTAATTGCATAACAGTGCTATCTGCTGGTAGGCAGGGTTGAAGTTCTCCACTTACCCTTAACACTAGAATTACCAAAGCCTACGAAAAAACTCATAAATCTGTCCCACCTTAAATTCATGCATCTTTTGTCTTATAAATGTGTCGATAAACAGCAAGCAGCCTGTTATCACATCCCCCCATCGCCGCACAAATTTTTCTCAGCTCAAGTCTGTTTACCTGCATGTCAGTTTCTTAGAGTTTCATAGAGTGAAAATCAAGCAAAATGACACGTTTTATAAATACTATAATTTATTTGGAACCCATGCATTTCATGTGTATTCTGTGTCTACAACAATCTATGTAAACACATCATTAAAACAGAAATGTTTGTCATGTTTTAGTAATAAGTAACAAAATGTAGACATGAAGCATATAATGTGTGAAGCCTAAAATCCATATATCAAATAAATACTTTCACAAAAGGTACAAGTATAACAAAACAAGTGCGCTTTTATTCCAGAATATAACTATAGAAAAAGAACCCGTGTTAGGGTGTGACATTGACACGTCTTTAACATGACTTCTTTGGTGGCGTAACAGTAAGAACTGCACACTGATAATCAAAAGGTCACGAGTTCGACTCCGTTTTGAGAAGTGAACTGCTCTTATTCTTACTATTTTAAAATAAAAACACACATTCGATTTGAATCTGTAACAGCAGGTGTAAATGTATGGTACTTGTAAAGGTTAGTGTTGTTTTTTTTATTCAGTTTTATTCTCCCAGTTATGTTCACGCTCCCCCAATCTGACACTGCTGTTTTACATAGAGACGTGCTGTAACAGAGGTGAACTCAGATGATGACAAGGGTTCTACATCAGAGAAAGAATGCACGTCACACTTTTGCCGTCACTGTACTTTGAATATAAAAGCCAGATCGAATATTATTTACCTATTTACTTTGATTTACTTACTTACTTCAAGTCAAGTCAAGTCAAGTTGGGGAGCATGCACTGGTACAGTGCGTTGCCGCGCCTACTATATGGCGAAACAATTCGGGATCCTGGTCTGCAACCCCCCAGGCAGACACGTGGTCCAGTCCCACCCTCCGGAAATGACACTCTATCTGCTGTAGCCAGGTGTTACGTGGGCGACCCCTTGGCCGGGTTCAGCCACTCGGGTCCCCAGCAATGAGGATCTTATGAGCCAGATCACCCTCGGGGAAACGGCCGTAATGCCATAACTGACGCTCCCTCACAATGCAGGTAATGTGCCTCATTCAGGACTCCATGAGCAACTGCTCAATCGACACAAAGTCAAACCAACGGTACCCAAGGATTTTCCGGAGAGACACAGTACCAAAGTAGTCCAGGTCAATGGATAGCGTCAATGTCTCGCAACCATATAGCAAGACAGGAAGCACCAGGACTCTAAAGACGTGGACCTTCGTCCTTTTGCATAGATATCGGGAGTGCCACACACCCCTTTCCAGCGACCTCATGACACCCCATGCTCTCCTAATCTGTCTACTGACTTCATAGGAAGAGTCACCAGAGACATGAATGTCACTGCCAAGGTAAGTAAAGCTCTCAACAAGTTCAACACTCTCTCCGCAAACAGACACAATGCTGATGGCTGTGCCCAAGAAGTCATTAAAGGCCTGGATCTTGGTTTTTATCCAGGACACTTGCAAGCCCAACTCGCAAAGTCAAGATCCGTGAATCTTTCTTCACCAACAGATGCTCCTCTGCCGCTGGACCCCATGACCTTGCCCAACACCCAGTCCGTACAACCATGGAACAGAGTAGGAGCAAGAACACACCCCTGATGAACCCCAGAATCAACTGGGAAAAAAGCAGAGGTCCTGCCTCCACTCTGCACAGCACTCACAGTACCAGTGTACAGGCCAGCCATGATATCCAGCAACCTCGAGGGGATCCCACGAACCCTCAGGATGTCCCACAGGGCAGCTCGATCAACTGAATCGAACGCTTTGCGAAAATTGACAAAGGCTACAAAGAAACTCTGCCAATATTCACGTTTGTGCTCCATGAGAACCCACAGTGCCAGGATGTGGTCAATAGTAGACTTCTTAGGCGTATAACCAGACTGTTCCGGTCGCTGGTAGGTTAGCAAGTGATCACGAATCCTATTGAGGACGACTCTAGCAAGGACCTTACCCGGCACCAAGAGCAGTGTTATACCCCTGTAGTTGCTGCAATCCAGGTGATCACCCTTTCCTTTCCAGATAGGGACGCCAAGTCATGTTTTCCAGTCTCCCAAATGGGAGCAAAGATTGCTTGCAATGCCAGGAGGACAGCCTTACCAGCAGCCTGGAGAAGTTCACCCCGGAAACCACAGATCCCTGCAGCCTTTCCCACCACCTGTGCAATCTCAGTGAGATTACTTACTTCCTACAGCATAAAGTCACAAGTAGACTGCAGAACTTCCTGTGTTTGATCGACATGAGCATGCTCAAAAAATACCTGTGTAATGCCACGAAATGTGTATGCTCACACTTCAGTATGCGAGCAATGGTACGAGAATGCAGTCAGACTTCTTTTTTGGGCACATACACCGTCCAGATCTAAACACTAGAGTGGAGAGTTGCTCGCGTATTAAAGAGTCTATAGCTACAGGTGGAAGCTGCCATTGCTGTACTTTGTATATAAAAGCCAGATTGAATGTTATTTACCTATTTACCATGATTTATTTACTTAATTCCTACAGCATAAAGTCACAAGTAGACTGCAGAGCTTCCCGTGTACATATACAAAGTACAGCGACGGCAAAAGTGCGACGTGCATTCTTTCTCTGATGTAGAACCCTCGTCATCATCTGAGTTCACCTATGTTATAACGTGTCTTTATGTGAAAACAGCAGTGTCAGATCAGGGGGAAGTGTGAACGTAACTGGGAGAATAAAACTGAATAAAAAAAACAACGCTAACCTTTACAAGTACCATACATTTACACCCGCTGTTACAGATTAAAATCAAATGTGTGTTTTTCTTCTAAAATAGTAAGAATAAGAGCAGTTCATTTCTCAAAACGGAGTCGAACTTGTGACTTTTTGATTACCAGTGTGCAGTTCTTATCGTTATGCCACCAAAGCAGTCGTGTTAAAGACGTGTCAATGTCGCACCCTAATGCAGGTTCATTATCTGCAGTTATATTTTTGAATAAAAGTGCACTTGTTTTGTTATACTTGTACCTTTTGTGAAAGTGTTTATTTGACATTTGGACTTCAGGCTTCATACATTATATGCTTCATGTCTACATTTTGTTGATTATTATATAAAACATGACAAACACTTCTGTTTTAACGATGTGTTTACATAGTTTGTTGTAGACACGGAACACACATGAAATGCATGTGTTCCAAATAACGATATAGTATTTATAAAAGGTGTCATTTTGCTTGAGTTCTCACTCTATACAATTCTAAGCAACTGACACGCTGGTAAACAGACTTGAGCTGAGAAAACTTTGTGCGGCGGTGGGGGAATGTGATAGCAGGCTGCTTGCTGCTTATCAACACATTTAAAAGACAAAAGATGCTGACGGAGAGGTGAGAAGGGATTTAAGGTGGGACGGATTTATGAGTTTTTTTCATAGGCTTTGGTAATTCTAGTGTTAATGCAGAGATGCCACTGTGTGCAGAAAATCAAAGCCTATTCCAGTAACAGTATGTGAAAGGCCTGGTAGGGTGGCAGTGCATGATATTGTATTGTTCTTTAATAAGAATGTCCCAAGTACTGTGAGAAAAATATTCAGATTACAAAACTATAGCCCGAGGGTTATATTTACAGTGTGCAAAAAATTAGCGATAACTAAGAGCAGATCTTTAATTAAGTAGCCTGATCAAAGAGATTGCGTCAACAAGACTGAAGAAATCAAAACCAGCAAGATTTTCATGAAGAAGATGTTTTGTTTTGTCTGAAATAGATCAAAGATAAAATTTCTATTGAAGCAAACATAAGGAATAAAAAAAGCAGAAATAATGTGCATAAAAGAATAAAACTGTACTGTAGATCATTATTGTGATGCAAACTCTCAATCTAAGAACTGGTTTAGGTTAGAAATCAACTGATAATACTTAAGGTTTAAAAAAGAGAAAAAAGAACATAAAGAAGTGTAGTTTTGAATTAAAGGTTAAATTATGCAAACATTGTCTGTGCTAATGAGAAACGTATGACAGTTGAAATGAGAAAGTCTGTAAAACAATGGTTCTCTTGTGTGGTTTGCATCGTGTGTGGTTGGGTGGTCTGGTGGTGCTGAATTAGCCCCTGATGTGTGTGTGTGTGTGTTAACCTTGTTATTGACTGGTATCATGTCCTGGGATTTTTCCTGCCTTGTTCCTGATGCTTGCTGGAATAAGCCCAAATTTCCCCATGACCTTATGCTGGATAAGTCAAGTCAAGTTGGGGAGCATGCACTGGTACAGTGCGTTGCCGCATCCATTACACAACAAAACAACTTGGGATCCCGGTTGGCAACCCCCCAGGCAGACACGCGTTCCAGTCCCACCCTCTGGAAATGACCCTCTATCTGCCACAGCCAGGTGTTACGTGGGTGACCCCTTGGCCTGGGCCAGCCATTCAGGTCCCCAACAATGAGGATCTTATGAGCTGTTGTCCACCCATGCTCTCCCAATCTGTCTACTGACTTCATAGGAAGAGTCACCAGAAACATGAATATCATTGCCAAGGTAACTAAACCTCTCGACAAGGTCGACACTCTCTCCGCAGACAGACACACTGCTGAAGGCTGTGCCCAAGAGGTCATTAAAGGCCTGGATCTTGGTTTTTATCCAGGACACTCGCAAGCCCAGACACTCAGACTCCTCGGTCAGTCTTTCGAGCACCCCGATTAGAGCCTCCATTGACTCCGCAAAGATCACAGTATTGTCAGCAAAGTCAAGATCAGTGACTCTTTCTTTACCAACAGATGCCCTACAGCCGCTGGACCCCATGACCTTGCCCAACACCCAGTCCATACAAGTAATGAACAGAGTAGGAGCAAGAAGACACCCCTGACGAACCCCAGAATCAACTGGGAAAAACACAGAGGTTCTGCCTCCACTCTGCACAGCACTCACAGTACCAGTGTATAGGCTGACCATGATATCCAGCAACCTCTAGGGGATCCCGCTAACCCTTAGTATGTCTCACAGGGCAGCTCGATCAACTGAGTTGAACGTTTTACGAAAATCGACAAAGGCTGCAAAGAAACTCTGCTGATATTCACGTTTGTGCTCCTTGAGAATCCTCAGTGCCAGGATACGGTCGATGGTAGACTTCTTAGGCGTTAAACCAGACTGTTCCAGTCGCTGGTAGGTGAGCAAGTGATCATGGATCCTATTAAGGACGACCCTAGCAATGACCTTATCCAGCACTGAGAGCAATGTTATCCCCCTGTAATTGCTGCAATCCAGGCGATCACCATTCCCTTTCCAGATAGGGATGACAAGTCCTGTTTTCCAGTCAGTTGGGATGATGCCAGTCTCCCAAATGGAAGCAAAGATTGCTTGCAATGCCAGGAGGACAGCCTTACCACCAGCCTGGAGACATTAACCCCGGATACCACAGATCCATTCAGCCTTTCCTCCCCTCAGCTGGTTCACCACCTGTGCAATCTCAAGTGAGATTTGGTGGTTCACAGCTAATTGGAAGATTAGCCTCAAGGACCATGGACCCAGAGATATCCAACATCCTAGTCGGATAAGCATGTTTAGAAAATGAGGAGAAGGAAAAAAATGAATACCTCAAAAAGGCATGCTTTATACAGTAATCTGATATAAATCTTAAGACCTATTATTTATGGTAACACAAACTAATAAGGGGCAAGAAAATATTTTACAAAGTAAAACATATTCTTCATATGAGTATATATGAGGTATGTCATGAAATTAATGAGGCTAAAGAACTGCAACCGAAGTACCAACTGACCTCAGTTTCCAAGAATTCTTCCAAGAAGAGTAGAGCCAATATTTAAAAGCATGTAATTATTTTAACAATAGAGTTAAATGTAATTAGTAATTTGTAAAGTTTGTAATTGCCTTTTACCTATGAACTTGTTATTGCACTGAGTCTGCACTCAATAAACTGCACTATACAAAACTAAGCTGAAGTGAAAGTTGAATTAAATATTAGCCCCGTTAATTTCATGAACAGTCTTATATTCTGTATTTAGGGTAAGAAAAGAGGAGGTGATGAAGATCAATATTAACTGTTTTGACTGAGATGCCCAAAAGGCTGCATGCTGAGTTTAAGGCTAAATGATACATATCATATGAGGGGTGATTGAAAAGTAATGAGATTGTTCCTGTTTCACTTATAGTGAGGTTGACATGGGAATGCTGTGCAGTTGTTTGTGAATGGGATATATTCGACATGCATGAACCTGCAGTTAGACCGCCGTATTTGTTTGCATTCTGTTACAACAAATATTGTAATGACGGATAAAGAAGACGTTCCTGTGATAGTAAAGCAGAGGGGTGTGACTGAATTTTGCGTTAAGCATGGGAAGAACTGTAATGAAACTCTTAGAATATTACAGAAAGCAGTGATGAAACAATTAACTTTGCAGCTGCATTTCAGTGATGGAAGAACTTTAAGGTTGGCAACACGTGAATGAATTATGGAGCACATTCGGTGAGACCTTCCACCATGGTTACAGATGTCAGCATTACCAAAGCAAACGCACTGTTGCAATTAGATAGAAGGCTCTCATGTCACAATCGAGGTTAAATCATGAATCATCTCCGACGTTTGAACCGTATTCTTGCAGCAGTTCTTTAGCCTTGGCAATGCTGACATCCATAACTTTCATGTTGCCTCGATTGTGACATTATATCTGTGAAACATGTGACCAGGTCTGACACTCTTGGATTGGCTTGCACAGCAATTGCAGGACTCATAAAAAACAGAAAAGCACAATAGCCTGTGAAAATAAATCACCTCATTAGCAAGGGATTGCTGATAGTACTTAAAAACATAATGTCAAAGTGTGGGCTTGACCAGCTTTTGCTTCTGTGTTGTCCATTTAGTCATGTTCTAATCTTTGCCACCTGATGTACAGTAGCTTAGCAGACTTCCCTGTCAGTGTTAATGTCTTACATTTCACAAATTTGCTTTTCAATATGTTTCATGTAAATCCAATGTCACATTACACAACTTTTAGTTAGAGGGGATGTCAAACTTGACTACTGTAGTTTTTGATCTGGTTGGCCGAGTATGTCAAATGATACAAAATGACCCAACTTTCCAACACAGTTTCACAATTCCAAAGAATCGTGAGTGCTCCCCTTTCTTTGTCAGTCAATTGCAGGTTGTCTGACAGAGCCAGTGCTGTACAAAGAGTTTACAGGTACGATCAGTTCAGCAGCAATCTCCAACCTTTATTTTTTATCTTTTTTCCATTCTATTGTGGTATGTAAACATGTTTCACTTCTTTTTATGAGGTCTAGAAAACCTGTGTTCCTGATTCTTCATAACTGCATTATATGCATTGTATTTCAGGGTGGGTGCTCAATGGTTGTCAGCTCTCATGTACACAGGGTCTGCCCCTTAAGGCAACTCAAGGCCAAGTCAAACCTGTTTGATTTTGTTAGGACAAGTCATGGACCAGATGAGTTGCTGAGTATGTCAAACTACATGACTGACTATTATTTGCACGCACCACTACTGTCCCTGACTTACTAAGATTATGTGAATGAGATCTAGTATTGAAAATCACTGGAAAAATTGTGTAAAGTGACTCCATTCCTTTCTCTCCTATCTCCTATCTCCTCCTTTACCTTTTACCTTTCCTTTAGACAAGAATCAGTGCCTCCTCTAATATTGCTAAAACGTATGTATTGTAGCCTCAGCACGATTACTGATAATTCTGACTGTAAATATGATTTGACACAATTTACTTGCCCATCTATACACAGTAACCTTTTCTGGGACTGCATTTTAAAACATTTAATTCATTCTGCTTTACAAGTATGAATACTTAAAGAAAACTGTTTTCACAGAATCAACATATTATATACCTGCTAAGATTTGTGCATCAAAAAGGCAAGATTAGATACAAATAAATTTACATAATATGTAATTATCACTATAAAAAATACTAATACTAGATAAGTCTACAACTTTATAGCACTTATAATTTGTGTGAAGACAGGTGTTGGAGTGAACAATAAACTAATTGGATTTCAGCAAGTTGCTGAGATAGACACTTGAGAGAGATCTAATCACAGCCAAATAAAATAAGTGAAAGCTAATCAAGTTAACAATTTTGTCCTTTCTGATCCACATGTAATTACACTTTTTTGTGATTATCAGCTTTACAGCTTAGGTTCAAAGTGAAAGATAAATTTATCACTTTTAGTTTTAAATATAATGTCTCATCTTTTTTTGTCAAATTGTTTACAGTATTTTCACAGAAATATACATTGTAAATGTGTAGTCTTATATTGTGCCTTTCACACAAGTGGAGAAAATGTAAAAAGCAAAAAAAGGTGGAAACACTGAGTAACTAATGCTCACAGAAATAACCGGTATTCCAGTATGCCAGTTTGACAAAATCTTCAATGGGATATTCTTCTTTAGAATAAAGCAAATTCATGTTAGTCCTGAATAAATGGATCAAATAAATATTGTATTCTTTGTTTAAAAAGAATAAGGACTGACATTTGGCAACACTAATTCTGCCTTTGATGCTTTAGGCTGACCATGTTTGTGGAGCACTGTTTTTAAAAAGGCATGGATGGATGCAAGGTTATCCAAGGATGCATGAAAAGGCATTCTGGGATGTGAAAATATGAGACTGGAGTAGGACATGAAATGGCCACACTGGGTAGTTCCAGTTAGACAAAGGTACAATTAGAGTGTTGTGTGATTCTGAAATTTGTATTGTAGTAATTGTACTCTGTCTTCAGGGAACTATTACAAGTAAACTGATCAAGACCAAATTTTTCTTTACTTAATACAAACCAGAATATATGTGTGTTATCTTTTACTCCTACGTAAAAGAAGCCAAATAAGGAGTCAACACCAACACACATACAGTATAAGGGCTTGTATCTTTATTGCGAACTTCTCACCAGTTCTGACACTCAGTGGCCCAGGCTTGTGATGCACTACAATATACTGTATTACACCCTTGCAACCAACCATGAAGTGTACTTGCTAAAATTAAACAAGCACTTTATATATACATTGATGTTTAGTTTAAACAGTGAGTAAGAAGATTTTTAGGAGCTTTTATGACCTTTGTAGATCTCCTTAAGACACAAGTCTACATGTCCTGATTACAGGATTCTTTCTCATTATCAGCCAGGGGTTTCTGTTGGTATCAACCTCAGCACTGATCAGTATTTGTTGTGCCCTATTAACCTCTGGTATTTGCAATGGATCTTTGCCATTTCTCCTTAGAATAGTAGCTTTATTAGTAATCACCTCATATGAAAGAGGGGGCACATTGTTTTATCACTTTTGCCAGTGTGCTCCAATTATTATTATCATGCACTCTCAAAGAGTCATCTGGTTTAAGCTTAGAAAGAGAGTATGCTCCTTTATTATAACAGTATTTTTGTCTTAACTCTTTTGCCATTCTTTAAATTTGTGTATTCCTTGCTTTCACCATAAGGAATATCTGGTAATCGATGTTTTAGTTTTGTTTTGAACTGAATTTCAGCTATTGGTAAACTTTGTTTGAGTGGTCCTACTCTGTAATTTAATAATGCGATGAATGGGTCAGTTTTGGAATTAAATCCCTTTTTTAGTAGCAGCTTCAGAATCTTAACACCACTCTCTACTAGACCATTTAACTGTTGGAAGCATGGGCTGGAGGTAATATATCAATATTCGAACCTTTTTACAAAATTTCTGAAGCCATTACAACTGAATTGTGGTTCATTATCAGTCATTACCACATCAGGGATGCCATGTCGTGCAAAGAATGAATTGATGTGTGTTATCACTTGTTCAGCTGTACTGTTAGCTCTGGGTAATGTGAGCAATAATCTAGAGCCAATACATAACTCTTACCCTCTAACATAAACAGATCAATTCCAGTTTTCCTTCTTAGCTGACTGAAGTGCATTCATCCATCCATATTGGCTGTTTTCTCTGCTTGAACTTGTACTTCTGACATGTTGCACATGATCCAATTATTTTTTTTCTATATCTGCATACACACTAGGCCAAAATAATGCTTCTTTTGCTTGCGCTTTTGACTTTTCCATCCCCAAATAGCCCTTGTGTATTTTTAACAACATGTTATGTTTTAATCCGTTTGGGATTACAATTCTTAATCCTTTAAAAAGTTTCCCATTCAAAGCAGACAATCATGTCTATATTGTACATAAAGTGAAGGAACCGAGTGAGGTGACTACCCCAGTGTAATATATTACATTAGCCTGCATTACTTTGTATGATACTTCATCTTTGGTCCACATTCCTCCAGACGCCAGACATTGCTTTTTAACCTGCAAAAATTTAGTTTTAATTCATACTTTTGTCAAGTCACTAGTGGCTTGTGATCTCTCTCTGTCATCAAGGTTTCCTATATATGTGGAAATTATTATCTTTTTGTTTTTTTATTATCTTTTTGTTTTTGACAGTAGTTATGCTCACAGGAGGCTTATGCTGTAGATCTCCACTTTGTGCCATATGGTTGAGGACACTGCCCCTAGATGTGCTGGAGAAGCAATTGCAGCGATTTTACTGTTCTATTTTCATCATACTATTACGGGTTTTCAGTTCTTCAAATTCTTTTTGATGATTTGCATTTCCAGTTCAGTTCTTTCATTTTATGCTGAAATCTTCTTTACTCACTGGAACAGAATGTTAAATTAGGTAGAATTTTGCCTACGTAATTTAGCACGCCTAAGAGCCTCTGTACATCTTCTTAGTCAGGAAGTGCTGGCATATTCCCTATTGCCTTTACTTTTCTCAAGTTTATATGTACACCTTCTTGTGTGAGTGAGTTTTTTACCCAAATAAATTATCTGTGTTCTTCTAAACTGACATTTGTTTGTATTTCATTTCACACCTTTTCTTTTAGCAGCACCTAAAATCTGTTTGAGTTAGTTACCATGCTCCCAGATTATTTCTCCTGAAAAATAAGGAGAATGTCAACAAATATAAATGCTTAGGGTTCCTGTCAGGAAATCCTTATTTAATGTGTATAATGCAAAATAAAATAAAATGGCTTGGGAAAAAAATGGTGATTTGCCCCACTTTGTTAGTGTGATAAAAGAACTGCAGGAGCATTTGCACAGCTCAATCTCTTCCAATTAAATGACAACTAGTCTTGCTGCACCAAGCATATAAAATATACGTCTTGAGACAACCATGAGTGATTTTGTTTAAAAGTAGGTGGGAACAATTGGATGGTTCACTGAGTGTCACATTTCTAAATCAATCTAATGCTTTCTGAAGTTGAAGAACAGTGGTGCTCCGGTTGGACTAGTCCAATAGAGAGAAAGCTTCTGATTTCATTAAACTGTCTACAGCTGAGAAGTGTCCTAAAATAACCTCTATTGACTGTATAAATGTGTGTCATCCTGCATGTTTTAACATAACCTGCTTCAACCAAAAACCCTTTCAGATAACCCATTGACATTTGAAGACATCAATTGCAAAGTAGTAAATGTGAATGATATGCTGTCACAGGTGCTGTGTGTGTGCTTGCTGTTGTTCAGCATTACAACAATAGTGTAGGAGTTGATGTACACATGCAAGAATTTGCAGCTATATTCATGAAAATATGAACTACAAAATATGAATTAGAAGTAAATGGTGTGTCACATTCCTTTAAAAGATCTGTCGTTACGAGAGCTGATACCAAAGAGCCACAGGAGATGCAGATTTCAATAAATCAAAATACCTGAATCTACAAATCTGCCTAATGGCACCAATAAAAGCACATAGATTAGAACATCCACCTTTTGACTAAATGAATAACTAAACTAAGTTAACATTACTGTCTAATTGGAAATGCTAACATGCCAGAATGCTGTATATCTGCAGCATTTAACATGTGGTATATACTTAGAACACAATGCTTATCTAAACTCTATTTGCCATTATTATGCCATATAGTGATGCAATAGTCAAAATGGCAGAAAGATATTATACCAGACAGAAGAACTTCTTAATCGTGTGGAGAAGTAGCTGTGGTGGTCTATGTGTGTGTGAGTGTGTGTGTCTCTTCTATTGCTGCACTCATTACAATGTAGAAATTAATCATTAAGCTTCAGTTACCTTGCACTACTGACCTCCTGAATGGATAACAGCAATGCTTTTTATTTTTTTCAAAGCATCAAGTCTTTTGTTCAGTTTTTTTTTTTTGCCCTCTCCCTAAACTCGGATGGTTAAGTTTATGTAGTACATGGAATGGAGGAATTGTGGGAACGTGTATTTCAGGAAGAAAAACAGTGGGTGTAACCTTTGCAGTGCCAGATTTCAACGCTTTTCACTTTCACAAACCTTTTAACAGGTGATTCTTAGACATGTACTGTATAGGGTGGTCCAGATCTTATTATGCAATTTTCATTACGCTATAACTTATTAAGTTTATTACATAGAAAATCACCCGAAAAATCCTGGACCATCGAGAAGTTTGCAAACTGACTACATGAAGAATCATCTTCGCGCTGAACTAGAATTCTCCCCGCATAAATCAAAGTCATCCAGATGATCTTCTCATACAGCATAATAGTAAACTAAATGTAAAAACTGTAGCACTACAAACTGCTCGCTAAAAACACTTTTTTTTAATGAGTTTTAAGCACAGGGTAAAAAATGAACATTTGAAAAATACGTAATTTAATAAACCACCAAGAAAAGTAACATTGCAACAATGCACACTATGAACCGATCGCTGTAAACAGAAGTGAAGTGGAGGTTAAAAACCAATAGAAAAAAGTCTTCATTAAATACAGCGAGGTTAAAACAATGCTCGGATCTGTTTCTTTAAAAACAAGCCTTATGCGTCCAGCCATCTCTCTTGTGCACGTGTGTGTGAGTGTGTGTGTGTGTGTGTGTGTGTGTGTGTGTCTCTCTCTCTCTCTCTCTCACGCGCGTGTGTGTGTGCAAGCGTCCCCCTTTCTCTCTCTCTCTTTCTCTCTCTCTCGTGCGTGTCTGTGTGTCTTTCTAGCGCCCATGTCTGTGTGTGTGGGTGTGTGTCTCTCTCTCTCTCTCTCTCTTGCTCGCTACACAGGGAATGCACAGGGAGAGACTGAACATGTGCAGAAATCATCGGGGCGCACAAACCGAAAGGGAAACTGGCTTGTTCGTATACCGAGTCTGTGGTCGTGAACAGATGCAAAAGTTTGGTGAACTTTTTGGTCGTAAACCGATTTGTACGTGTTCCGAGATGTTCGTGAACCGAGGTTCCACTGTATAAATAAATGTTGTTGTTGTTGTAAAACTGTGCAAGTAAAAGGCAGTCCTGGGCATGAAACTTTCCCTACTTTCTTTTCTCTGATGTCATAATCAACATATATTTTTGTTACTGACACACTGTGAAATATTATATTTTCACTGTGCTCAGGAGCTGAACATAATCTAAGAAGTAATCGCCTAAAGCAATACTTTGAAAAGGTACACAAACAAGCTTTAGCTTTGGCAAGGGCTACCTGCCAGAATCCTATTGATGTGTCTGTTGTGATTCATGCCAGCCAACAAACTGAAAAAAAGGCTTTTTCTTTGCAGGCTTCAATACCAACAGTCAGAACAGCACTTTACTCAGGGCTGTAGTAAGCCACACAACCTCAGGCAGCCTAGCCTTAAACTCAACAGGCAGGATTATGGCCTTCACATCCCCAAAAATGTGGTAAAGGCTTTCAAATATCTAATATCAAAAGAAGAGAGGAAAAAGATGTTTGAAAACCTATAGACCAAGAAAACTAAATAAAGTCCCTTCAATAATTAAGTATTTATTAAGGCAGACCACCAAAGGCAAGGTAGGACAAAAGAAGCAAAATTGGCTTTGCCTAAAAGGCAGAACTTAAAAGCAAACAAATCCAAATAAATTGCAGTGCAGAAAGCTGTGCCTTCAGCTGAGATCAGGGGTATCTCTTAAATACTACAAATATTTTTTAGGGTCTTCATAAAGGAGACGGGCATATGATTAAATAAATTGCATATCTATATATATAATTCACTAAGGGCACGCAAGACAGTGAGCGCAAGCAAGACAGAGAGCGTACACAAGACAGAGAGCCACGCCCACCAACTCACAGAACTCCACCCGCCAACTGTAAGACCATGAGATACGCTCGACAGGGCCCCGCCCACCAACTCTAACTAAGGGCAAGCAAAACAGAGAGCGCACGCAAGACAAAGAGCCACGCCCGCCAACTCACAGAGCCCCACCCACCAACTCTAAGACCATGGGATACGCACGACAGAGCCCCGCCCACCATCTCTAATCCTACTTCTGCGTCCACCGTCGCTCTCGATCAAACAGCAATAATTAGCAAAGAAACAAAGTAAACTGGCAGTAACAGTGCAAAATTCACAATTGGTATGCCAGTTTGAAAAGGCAAGTTTTGAGTGTAGTTTTAAAATGTGTTATTGAATCGAGCTGATGTATATGGCAGAGATGGCCCTAGACAATTTCGGGACCGAAGCAAACTAATACCGAGGGCCCCATAAGAGGCCCGACCCCTGCAGCTAGGGGGTCTGGGGCAGAGGTTCGGCTGCCAAGCGATTTCCTGCATTCTGAGCTGCAGAAATGAATTTTCCCGGCATCTACAACCATTACTTTTTGAAGATTTCCGCTTGACACTGACAACCATAACCGTAACACACTGACAGGAGCCAAATTTGCAGACTGTCATACAAGGCCCTTAGTGAAGGGTATGAGTGATGGAGGTCAGAGTGGGCCCGCATAAATGTCTTTAGTGACGATACATTAACAGATAAGGCTACATTTTAGCCAGCTTTTGCTGTTTCCACCAGGCAGCACGTGGAGGTAAATAGCTAGGCCAAGCACTTTTTTTTTGCTTTTTATATTTTTTATATATTTTTTTTATTTTATGAACATGAGATCCACATTATTTTCTTTTTACATTTTTATTTGGTTTTAAAGCTTGTTTTCATACTTTCGAGATATTCAGATTTCCGTATAAAATAACTTACCAGCAGATATTGAAATCTATTTCACACAAAAGACACTTTTCGAACCTTGGCACTGGCAAACTCATAAATAAGTTCAGAATAATCAAGAGATTCGACTATCTCTTGCTCAACTGAAATCAATGCCAAACTATTCAGACTTTCGTGGATCAGGGAGCTACGCAAGTAATTTTTGATAAGGTTGAGTTTTGTAAAACTCCTCTCCGCCGAAAATACCGTTATAGGCACAGTCAATGGTATTCTGAGAGCCACAGCAACATTAGGCATGGCAGTTGCTAACTCCTTCTCATACAGATATTCAAGTGCTTGCATGGCTGTTGAGTTGCTAGGAACTAAATTGGCAAACATGCGAATTTCACTGCATAGTGCATGTGGATCAATGTCTGATTCATTATTCTTCGAGTCAGTTAATGCAATTTTCAAGTCCATAGAGTATTTTATCAAGGTATTATCATCCATGGATGATATTAACTGATAATTGTGCAGAAATCCAAAATTGTCGAAATGCTGTTTCATTTGATCAAACCTCTCATTCATGGACATGATTGCTTGATCCAGAAGGACAAGAAAGAATAGTGTGCAAAACTTTTCCTTTGGATCAGTTATTAACTCATCCCGGACTTTATAATGGAAGTGGCTCTTTGTTCGTCTCCTGCGTAAACTGGTTACTGCAGGAAATGCGACATCTTCGGAACGCATCTCCAATTCATTAGCGAGCTCTCTGGCTGTAGCTTCTGCTAATTCTAGTCCATTTTCTATGTACGAAACCAAATAGTCAGAGACACTGTTGATGCATTTGAAAGCAACATCATAGTGCATATTTTCATTTTGCTGGCTACATTGATCTGTGAAAGAAATTATTGATGTGCCTCTCCAAAATCTGCCAGTGTACTGTAGACGCACTAAACAGCAAATAGATCTGATGTAACGTTCCAAAAACATGGCAGTTGGTGACGATTTAGCCATGTCTCCAACAAGCAAATTAAGGCTATGACAACCGCATGGGATGTAGAATGCTTTTTATCCAGTATTCATTTTTGAACACCACTGTGTTTGCCTTTCATATTGGAACCGCTATCATATCCCTGTCACCTACAGTTACCTAGGTCCAATTTCAACTCCGAGAGCATCCGTAAGCATTGGTCTGTGAGATTGGAGCCAGTGCTATCATCAACGGCTATGTACCTTACAAAATATTCTCGAACTTCCACTGAGGAGCCATCAATATGAACAATCCTTATTATCATCGTCATCTGCTCTTCATGGCTTATATCAGGAGTGCAGTCAAGAATGATTGAGAAATACTTGGCCTTATGAATATGGGAAATTATTTTCTCTAACATAGCATTACCCATCAACTGAATTATTTCATTTTGCACATTTTTGCCCAGATAATGATCGTGGATTTCATTGTCTCTAATCCTTCGAACATGCTCTTGCATGCACAGATCAAATTTGGCTAACAATTCCACTAACCCAAGAAAATTTTGATTATGTGGGGCATATATACGATCGCTAGAACCTCGGAACGCCAGGTTTCTTTCACCCAGAAACTGAATAATAGCAATAATTCTTGTTAATACATTGTGCCAATGATCAATTTCGCTTAGCAGAAGTTCTTGTGCAAGCTAATAAATGGCACATCCTGACTTCAAGCGATTTTGAAGTTCGAACCAATCCTTAAAGGCACGTATATATGGTTGGAAGATATTTTGTGATTGCACACATCTCGGGACAAATTTCTTCAATCACCACAACCATCAGTAGTCAATTTGATCTGGACATTTGATAATAACTTGCAGCAGAAACAAAAAACTGCATTTTTGTTCTTTGAGTAAACAAGCCAGGGCCTGTCAACAAATTCCCCATTTGGTAATTTTCGGGAATAAAAAGAATCAGAAAAATGGCGCCTATCATCATTATTGAATCCCGGTTTCGCTAAAGGACCCCTTTTGGACTAGGAAGACACGTTCCTTGTTGGTGATTGCTGCACCCCACATACCTGGATCTTCCCAACTAAAGGAATCAAAATCATTATCAGCCTCGTCGTGATCTTCATCTTTCTGGTTAGAAACTGAAACGGCTGGCAACGTTGCTGAACCTGACGAAAAATCCATGTCCATGTCATTCTTAACGACATCGGCCTCTGACTCCTCGGAGTCAGATACAGGTTTGTGGGGCTTGGACGGCATTGCGGTATCTTCGACTAATGGAAGTTTGGTCCTGGTGCTAGTGCTGCTGCTGCTGCTAGAGCTATCCATTTTCGTTAGGAAGCTTTGCAAAGCGCCTTTTTGGGTAGCAAAGAATTAATCTTTCGCTGCTTTTTCTTTACGTTTTTGAGCACCTGATTTATATTTCTTTGGCGGTGGGACTGAAGACATTTGGAATACAATAATTTCAAACTTTGGAAATTCAGCAAGGCCTAACTACTATCTACAAGACGTTCTTTCTAGCAAAATGGAAATATATTGAGATGAAAGAAAGTGGTGGCTTTACGAAGAGAAGAGCCCTTTTTATGCTCTGTTGAGAATGCAGTGCGGTGGAGCAGCCCAGACTGAAGCGTAAGTGGCCGCCTACTGAGGACAGAGGCACAGATGAGCCGTGGAGATGGCACCAGTCGCGCGGGCCTGAGTGAAGTGTAATGAAGATTGGAGTGCCGAGTGGAGATGTCCATGTGGAGTAATTAGGTGATGGAAAATGTTGCCCGTGAATTATATATATAAAAAAATTAGTAATAGAGGTTGGAGTGAAGGAGTCTGTTGCTGCATTGGGCCCTCCGCAGCAGTGTCGCATCACAGGTAAAAAAAACCTTGGGCGCAGTGGGCCCCCTCCAGCTGTGGGCCCGAAGCAGTCGCTTCATTCGCTTCGTCCTAAGGCCGGCTCTACATATGAGAGAGAAGAGAATTCCCGAGTTGAGGAGCACTATAAGAGATGCTCGAGCTCCCATTTCACAGAGTTTGATGTGTGGTACAGAAAGTACAGCTGCAGATGAGATTCAGAGTGAGCAAGACAAGTGTCAGTCTCTAGGAGATCAATGAGGTTGTGGAGAGCTTTAAATGTTAAGAGCGGTATTTAGTATTGTATTCTGTAGTTAACAGGGAGCCAGTGAAGTTGAGAGAGAATAGGTGTAGTATGTTCAGTGGATTTAGAACAGCAGGTTATTATCCTGGCAGCAGAATTTTGAATAAATTGTAAGCGATGGATACGTTTTTGTGGGATGACAGATAGAATACCATTACAGTAATCTATACGTGAGGTGACTCGGGCATTAACCAATACTTTAGTACTATGTTTTGCGTAAGAACAGGACGAAGTCTAGAAATGTTTCGGAGAAGGAAGAAAGCAGTCCGAGAAATGTTACTTATATGGGAGGAATTATTTAATAATAATAATTATAATAATTATAATAATAACAACAATTATTATTATTATTTAATAATTGCCATTATTAGTGTATAAATGGATATAAATAATTGCATGTAAACGATTTGCCAAAATCCGTTGTATGTAAACGATACTGTTTAAAATGTTATTGTTTTTTCATCAGAAAACCCGGTTTCCACGTCTACCTGTATTAATTTAAATGGCACTTTTACCACTCGCAATAGGGCGGGCGCGCTGACTTATCGTGTCAACTGGGCAACACAGTGAATGTGGCGTCTATCTATATATGTCTATGTTTTCCGTAGCCTGATACAGGAAGATACTCTCTCGACCATTGGCATTGGTTTCGGTCCTTGCTATTTTCGTTATACTGCGATGGTGGTTTTCTAAGCCTTTGTTATACTGAATTCCTTTCTCACCGTTTTCAGGCTTCGGCTAGTATGTATATAATTCAGAAAAGCAAAATAATTAATAAACACGATATTGTACAAATACAATAATGACAAAGCAAACCCAAAAACACGTTTCATGAAGCAACATAAAAAAAATATTTGAAGAACAACAAAAAGATTATATAAACAAACAATAAACTTAAGTCAGGTCAGAAACCCAGATTGAAACATAATTTAGAGAAATACTTAATAAATGCCATATAAACTAATATTTCCCCTCTTGTGGGTAAATAGCAGTGTTTCCTTTTCACATAATCATTTAATTCTGTTGGATCAATTGTGTGTAGCAAGTGTAGCAATCTTGCTTCTCCACTATCACTAGGGAATGTAACAAGTTGGTTGGCACTTTCAATTTCTCTATTATATCTGCTGTAAGCTTTCTAATCTTTTAGGCTTCTCTTTTAACAAATCTCTCATTGCAAATAGTACTTGTGCACAGGTTTGTATGGTTTTAAAAATAGTGTTATGTAGTTTATGTTTATCAATACTGTTTAATTCATCAACAACATACAGGGTAGGATTCAAAAGTAATGAACCTCATTTTGTTCTGACGCGAACATACCTTGTCGCACGCCCCACTTGCCAGCGACGGCGACGGTGGGTGTTGGCTTGTGACACCCCGTGTAGTGGGAATTGGAATCACCAGCCTACACTCTAGGTGTCTAGTATGTGGGACCGAGCGTGACCAGGATGATGGTGTAAGACAGGGAGACACAGACACAAAAAGGGTTGGGTTTTTTGAAAAATAAACTGAGGTTTTATTTACAGGTGCACTTAAAGAAAATAATCAAAATAATGTCCTGGAATTTATATATTAAAACACAGTCCAATGCCGCAAAGGACACACAAAAACAATCAAATGGAGCCCAGAAATGACTGTATACAATATTTACAGTGCTACTTGAAAGTCCCAAAAGAAAAAGTAAAATACACACAAACTAATGAAATCCAAATATATACACAAAAACAAAATGTGAAGCTGTCTTCCTCCACAGTGATCCAAGTCAGGAAGCTGCTCCTCCAAACAGTGTATAATACAGGATTCACCCAAAATATTCAAAAATATAGAAAAAGTGTATATACAAAAATAAACAGTGCACCACTAACCACAACCCAATAAATACCTCCACCAAAGTTATTCAAGAGATATTTATATGAAAAAATATTTACAAAAACAAAGCACAAGCCGTAATGCTGTTCTGTCAGGTACCTTTCTCTAAGAAGATCTATTCAGAAAGAACCCCCTCTAGAGGCCACGATTCCCTTTTGTATTCGGCCCCTACGCTGACCAATTAAACGCTGTACGTCATCCTCCCGAGGTACGCGATGACGTGAACACGCTTTGCGCGCGTCTACTTTCCCACACAATTACTAAAAATGGAGCTGCCGGCGCGTAGCGATAGCTGTGCCGGCTTCTGAGACGCCAACGGCACTTCTGCCATAAAGTGAAAGTAAGCACTTTCTATTCTTTTCCTCCTTCCCTGAGCTACAGCCCAGACAACTACGAATAAGGGATCCCTTTACTAGACCGCGTAAACTAATACTACGACGCTTTGCACTTTCTTTTACTCCTTTAGAGTTAATGAGGTCGCGGGAAACGCGTGTAGGAGTGGGATACCGACAATGCCATCCCGGCCGGTCAATGGCAAGGCTGTCTCTCCAGTCTACATGAGACCCGCTGTGACACTCCCCAAAAGACGCTAATATCGTCAACAAAGACGTCTTTCTGCACTATATAAATGAAAAAAGGTAAGTTTCCTTTCTTTATACATTTTTTCCTCCAAACAAAAGCCTCCCTCTTTACACAGCAGAGGACGCTAAACTAATTTCATTTAATTAATGGTAATGCCAGTAGTGCATATTACCACACACCCTCCCCCTCAAGATTTCAGGTCATATGTGCGGATAAATAATCTGCCACTAGATTCTTTTTCCCGCAACATAACGCGTACCTGAAACCTGTATGGCTGGAGAGCCAAATACCAGCGGGCCACACGAGCATTAGAATGCCTCATCTTTTGGATCCACTGCAATGCTCGGTGGTCGCTCTCCACAATAAATTCGTTGGACAGTAGATAATACTTAAGGCTATCTACAGCCCATTTTATTGCTAATCCTTCTTTCTCTAAGGTAGCGTACTTCTTCTCTCGGTCAAACAGCTTCCTACTAATAAACAAAATTGGCCTCTTCTCGTCACCCTCTCCCTGCATCAAGGCTGCTCCCAAACCTTCCCCCGAGGCATCAACCTGCAAAGTAAAAGGTTTTGCAAAGTCAGGACAATGCAATACAACATTCTTACAAAATATTTTTTTCAGAGATTGAAAGGCATTTTCACATGACTCTGTCCATTTGACGTTTCGTGGTGCAGATCCTTTAAGCAGGTCGGTGAGGGTGCTGCAATATCCAAAAATTGGGGATAAATCTTCTGTACCACCCCACCAAACCAAGGAATGACCGGACCTGCTTCTTTGTTCCAGGACACGGACGATCCTTTATAGCGGCCATTTTGTCAATTTGGGGTCGGATCAAACCACCCCCTATGGTGTACCCAAGGTATTGCACTTCCTCTTTGGCAATGACTGTTTTTTCAGGGTTAACCACAAGCCCAGCTGTTTTTAACCTTTCAAACACATCCGCCAGGTGTTTTAGATGCTCCTCCCAGGTCTTACTGTATACTACCACATCATCTATGTAGGCTCTAGCATACCTCTCTGCTCCTTGCAGCACTTTGTCCATGAGGCGCTGGAAGTTCCGCCGCTCCATGCAACCCAAATGGCATGACCGTGAACTGGTACAAACCTCCGGGAGCCCTGAAAGCGGTAAGTGGTTTTGCCTCATCGGTGAGTGGGACCTGCCAATAACCTTTGCAAAGATCAATTGTCGTTAAATATTTTGCTGGACCTAGCTGCTCTACCAGCTCGTCCACTCTAGGCATTGGGTAGGTATCAAAAGCTGAGATGGCGTTAAGCTTACTGTAATCCACACAGAATCTCATCTGTCCGTTCTTTTTAGGAACGAGTACCACAGGACTACACCAGTCACTCACTGAAGGTTCGATGATGCCTAAATCTTTCATCTGTTCCAGCTCCTCTCGGAAAACCTCTTGTAGGCGTGCAGGAATTCTACAGTAGGATGTTCTCACAGGACCTGGGGATGTAAGGCGAATATCATGATGTATAGAGGAGTCCTACCAGGCAAAGATCCAAACAGACCCTCTGGAATCAATTGTTGTACTTCTGCTCTTTTTGTCTCTTCAAGATGTTCCAATGATGGTCCCACTTGGACTTCTCTGCAAGATGGCAAGTACTGCTCCTCCGATTCCTCTTCTTCCGGAACGCTACTAATGAATAGCTGACTTGAAGGGTTAGTATATTCCTGCCATGGCTTCAGCATATTAATATGAAAAGTTTGCCTTAATTTCCTAGGGTGATCAGGCATATCAATCTCATAAGTGACAGGACCTTTTTGAGCAACTACTGTGTATGGCCCTTGCCACTTGGCTAAAAGACTGCTCTCTGAAGTAGGCAATAATAATAGTACCTTCTGTCCAACTGTAAGTTTTCGGTCTCTGACTGCCTTGTCATACCACGCTTTCTGCTTGGCTTGTGCGTTTTCCATATTTGCTTTAACAAACTGCGACAGGTTGGCGAATTTTTCCTGCAACTTAAGGACAAAGTTAGCACATTTTGTGACTCAGTTCTGTCTCTATCTCCCTCTAGGGTTTCCTTTAGCACAGAAAGGGGTCCTCGACATGCCGACCATACAATAGCTCAAACGGAGAGAATCCAGTAGATGCCTCGGAACCTCCCGGTAAGCAAACAACAGGTATGGTAGCCACTGATCCCAATCTGATCCAGTCACGCTAACAAATTTCCTCAGCATCTGTTTTAAGGTGGCATTAAATCGCTCCACTAGCCCATCCGTCTGCGGGTGATAGGGTGTGGTCCTTAAACCCAATTCCTAACAAACTATTCACCTGTCTTATCAATTTTGCTGTTAGATTGGACCCTGGTCAGTTAACATTTCTCTTGGGATCCCCACTCTGGCAAATAGCTGTATTAGAGCCCTCACAATGTTACTTGCATTTGTCTTCTTCAGGGGAAAGGCTTCTGGGAACCGGGTTGCGTAGTCACACACTACCAGAATATATTTATGTCCAGTGCGGCTACGTTCGACAGGACCCACAATATCAACCGCTATTCTGGAAAAAGGCTCTTCCACTACAGGCAAAGGTATTAGTGGAACTTTGTCTCCTCTCTTCACTGGTCCAACTTTCTGACACTCTGCACATGCTTTTATATAATTTGTTACGTCTTTAGTCCATCCTGGCCAATAGAAATGCCGTGCTAGCCTATCAGATGTTTTACTTGCCCCAAATGACCTGGCCAGGGAATGCTATGGCTAATCTGTAACACTTTTGCCCTCAGACTAGATGGCAACACCAATCTCTGCCCATGGTCATCTTGATGATACAGGAGGTCATCTTTAATAATAAATTTCTCTCCTGTCTTAGACTGCGAACCCTTTGTGGCCTTGTCAAAGCAGACACGCAGACTGGGGTCGCCCGCTGAGCGGAAGCCACATCACTCGGTAAGTCGCTACTGTTTCCTGTGAGATCCAAAGGCAATATGAGCTCACCCTGCTTCTGGGAACGCCCCAGAGCTTCTCACGCCTTCTCTGACTACGGGCTTTACGGACCGTGCCTGTCTTGTCAGCTTCCCCAAATGGCAGCACATCCCAGCCATCCTGGGCATCTTGCTTTTGCCTTGCCGCCTGGGCCCTTGTGACCATCAGAGTCTCCGCCTGCAGAGTACTCTGTAAGAGATCTTCGATCCCGCACGTCCAACCCTAGTAGAATTGGGTAAGGCATGTTGTCTAATACGCCCATGGGCAACTCATATCCCAAACCTTGAATCTCCAGGTTCACCCGGACAAGAGGATAGGTGACTTCTTCACCATGGACACACCTCAATACTACCTGCTGACCTGACTGTACCACTTGGTCGACCAAACAGTCTTTCCTCACCAGAGACTGGGTGCTTCCTGTATCTATTAATGCAGGGTACAGTTTACCTGCCATAGTAACCCTTAGAATTTTCTCCCTATTCTTAAAAGGTGTCTTCTTCTCAGGTAGGGGGCATGGAACAAAACAAAATTTTGCCTCCTTACGTTTGTTTGGACAAAACTTAATTAGATGGCCTTTCTGTCCACAACCATGACACAACCAACCCTCCCTATAATCTGGCTTTGCAGGTGGGTTGACTAATCTTGTAGGACCACGACCCATTTCACCCGAGACATACCTGTGGGCTTAGCTGTTGTTCTGGGCCTCTGAATGACTTTATCCTCCTTCCGCAGGTTCCTTGGACGATGGGCAGCCAGGAATACCTCAGCCAGCTCCGCTGCTTCTTTGGAAGTCTTTGGCCGATGCTCCTCTACCCATGTATGGATTTTAATATCAAATACCTGCAAAAGTTGTTCTAACAAAATAAAGTCAATTATCTGGTCTATTGAGTGTTTCTGGGGTTGTAACCATTTAGTGCATAATTCTTTCAACAGTGTCAGAAGTTCTTTAGGAGACTGACCTTCCTCCCATTCGAGAGAACGGAACCTCACCCTGTACGCTTCGGTGCTGATCTCGTACTTCTCTAGGATGGCAGCTTTTAATGAGTCATAGATCAGGGACTCCTCTACTGGCATGGCCAAAAATGCCGCCCTGGCCCCTCCTGTAAGTAAAGGAACAAGACGGATTGCCCAATCTGCTCTTGGCCAGTCACACACTGTAGCCACCCTTTCGAATGTTGAAAGGTAATGTTCTATGTCCTCGGCTCCTGGAAGGGCATCAGACGAGGGTATTCCCAAGTTCTTGCTGAGGCTCCTCTACTTCTTTCTACAGGTTCATCAGAATTGGAGGACTGCGACTGTTGCACCAAATTCACCTGTCCCTGTAGCTGGGCAAACTGGTGCTGCAGACTTTTGAATCGCTGTTCCAATCGTTGGTCTTTGTCTTCCTGCACAGCGATGAATTGTCGCAAGAGTGTCTCCACTGTACGGATATCCCCAGTGACTTGAACTTCTTCCCTGCCTGTGCTGCTCCGGAGACCACTCCTGTATTGCGGTCTGGAGTGCCAACTCCTTGAGGCTTCTTTGGAGCCATACTGCCAAAACTGTCTTCGTCCTGTACTCCAAAATCAAAAATACTGTCTCACGCTTTTACCACCTCTGGTCGGATCCCACCGCTGCCACCAAAATGTGACACCCGTGTAGTGGGAATTGGAATCACCAGCCTACACTCTAGGTGTCTAGTATGTGGGACCGAGCGTGACCAGGATGATGGTGTAAGACAGGGAGACACAGACACAAAAAGGGTTGGGTTTTTTGAAAAATAAAGTGAGGTTTTATTTACAGGTGCACTTAAAGAAAATAATCAAAAATAATGTCCTGCGGAATTTATATATTAAAACACAGTCCAATGCCGCAAAGGACACACAAAAACAATCAAATGGAGCCCAGAAATGACTGTATACAATATTTACAGTGCTACTTGAAAGTCCCAAAAGAAAAGTAAAATACACACAAACTAATGAAATCCAAATATATACACAAAAACAAAATGTGAAGCTGTCTTCCTCCACAGTGATCCAAGTCAGGAAGCTGCTCCTCCAAACAGTGTATAATACAGGATTCACCCAAAATATTCAAAAATATAGAAAAAGTGTATATACAAAAATAAACAGTGCACCACTAACCACAACCCAATAAATACCTCCACCAAAGTTATTCAAGAGATATTTATATGAAAAAATATTTACAAAAACAAAGCAAAAGCCGTAATGCTGTTCTGTCAGGTACCTTTCTCTAAGAAGATCTATTCAGAAAGAACCCCCTCTAGAGGCCACGATTCCCTTTTGTATTCGGCGCCTACGCTGACCAATTAAACGCTGTACGTCATCCCTCCCGAGGTACGCGATGACGTGAACACGCTTGCTAAAAGCGCGTCTACTTTCCCACACAATTACTATAAAATGGAGCTGCCGCGCGCACAGATAGCTGTGCCGGCTTCTGAGACGCCAACGGCACTTCTGCCATAAAGTGAAAGTAAGCACTTTCTATTCTTTTCCTCCTTCCCCTGAGCTACAGCCCAGACAACTACGAATAAGGGATCCCTTTACTAGACCGCGGTAAACTAATACTACGACGCTTTGCACTTTCTTTTACTCCTTTAGAGTTAATGAGGTCGCGGGAAACGCGTGTAAGAGTGGGATACCGACAATGCCATCCCGGCCGGTCAATGGCAAGGCTGTCTCTCCAGTCTACATGAGACCCGCTGTGACACTCCCCAAAAGACGCTAATATCGTCAACAAAGACGTCTTTCTGCACTATATAAATGAAAAAAGGTAAGTTTCCTTTCTTTATACATTTTTTCCTCCAAACAAAAGCCTCCCTCTTTACACAGCAGAGGACGCTAAACTAATTTCATTTAATTAATGGTAATGCCAGTAGTGCATATTACCACATGGCTTCACAACGCAAAAGAGCTCCTACCACTCCGAGCTTTCAGAGCAGTAGGATTGGCCTTGACGGGAACCCCTGTGCGGTAGTGCGTTACACGGTGGAATGGAAAGCGTTGTTTTGGTCTCCAGGCTACAAAAAGGACATAGCAGCACTAGAAAAGGTCCAGAGAAGAGCGACTAGGCTGATTCCAGGTCTGCAGGGGTTGAATTATGAGGAAAGATTAAAAGAGCTGAGCCTTTACAGTTTAAGCAAAAGAAGATTAAGAGGTGACATGATTGAAGTGTTTAAAATTATGAAGGGAATTAGTACAGTGGATCGAGACTTATATTTTAAAATGAGTTCATCAAGAACACGGGGACACAGTTGGAAACTTGTTAAGGGTAAATTTCACACAAACATTAGGAAGTTTTTCTTTACACAAAGAACGATAGACACTTGGAATAAGCTACCAAGTAGTGTGGTAGACAGTAAGACGTTAGGGACTTTCAAAACTCGACTTGATGTTTTCTTGGAGGAAACAAGTGGATAGGACTGGCGAGCTTTGTTGGGCTGAATGGCCTGTTCTCGTCTAGATTGTTCTAATAAAGTGTTTTGGTATGCTTTTGAATTTAAGATATAACATCTGTCTTAGAAGTAGTTAGAGCAACAGTACGCGATCAAGTTCTTCGGAGTGAAGGGGATCATCCACTACGAGTTTGTCCCGCATCTTTCATGGTGTCACGTGATAGAATGCTGATTCTGGAAGATTTTAACATTCATATTTGTTGTGTGACAAAACCGCTGGTTAAAGATTTTTTAGGTCTTGTAGATTCTTTTAGTTTCACTCAAGTGGTGTCAAGTTCCACACATCAGGGAAGACATACATTGGACTTAGTTCTAACACTTGGCCTTCCTGCAAATAACCTGGAGATCTCTGATGTCGGCATTTCTGATCATTTTGCAGTTGTTTTTGAAATTAAGTTTTTTTGTCCGCCCATCAATTTCACTAAACCACAGCATTTTCGCGCTGTATAAATGCTGACACAGCACGTAAATTCTGTGATATTTTTTCTGACAGTCATTTACCCTTGGTGCTAGAAGCCCTCTTTGTGTGTCAGGATATTTCTGTTATAGTAAAGCTTCTCAGTCTCACTTGTATGGATACTCTGTATCTGGCAGCACCCTTAAAGTTAATGAGAGCCAAGGAAAAAGCCAGTGTTCAGCCCTGGCTAAATGAGGCCACTCGTACGCTCTAACAGGAAAGCAGGCATGCTGAACAGAAATGAAAAAAGGACAAACTGCAGGTCTCTTATGAAATTCTTATAACTCGTTGGAAGTCCTATCAAGAGGCTGTGAGATTAGCAAAATTACATTTTTTTTTGTTTAATTGTGAATGCTGCCTTGAGACGTAGGGTTCTGTTTAGCACCATAAACACTCTCTTAAACCCACATGAAGCGGCTTCTCTGAGAGTACGCCTGAAACCTCTGAGCTTTTTCTTAATTATTTTATAAATAAAATTCAAGTCATTTGTTCCAACATTACTCTTCCAAGTGATGATTACTTTGGGAAGACACCACTCACTCTAAGGCCAGTGCACAGCCAGTTTACTTCCTTTCAACCTTTTTTTTCTTCTCAGCAAGCTGATATAATCCTGCATATGAAACCTTCCAATTATCCGCTAGATATCTTACCTGCACGCCTATTTAAAGATACTTTTAGGGTGTTTAGTTCAAATGTGTTGGCTATTATTAACAACTGTCTAAAATCCGGTATAATGTCAGTCAACTTTAAACATGCAATTGTTCAGCCTTTGCTAAAGAAGCCCACACTTGATCCTACAGCTCTTTCAAACTATAGGCCTATTTCTAAGCTCCCATTTCTGTCCAAAATTATGCAGAAAGTAGTTTCTTTGCAGTTAATTTCATATCTGGAGGATAACAATGTACTGTATATGATGTGTTTCAGTCAGGCTTTAAAAATCTTCATAGTACTGAATTAGCTCTGCTGAAGGTAACAAATGATATTCTATTAACTTTGGCCTCTGGCTCTTCAGCAGTCTTGGTCTTGCTGTATCTCAGTGCAGCATTTGACACAGTGGACCATGGAGTTCTATTAAAACGGCTTGAGGATGAAGTAGGCATTCAAGGCTGTGCACTGAATTGGTTCATGTCCTACCTGAAAGGCAGATTTATGTCTGTTAACATAGATGGGAATTTTTCTCAGCCAGCTCCTTTCACACAAGGCATCCCTCAAGGTTCTATCCTGGCTCCCCTTCTATTTTCCCTTTATCTGCTCCCCTTGAGGGCCATCTTTTACAAACACGATGTCGCTTATCATTGTTATGCTGATGATACGCAGCTCTACCTCAAAGTTAGTTCTGACATCACTTCATCTGTAAAAAAAGCTGTTGAAATGCTTTGAGAATATTAAATATTGGATGGCACAAACTTTCTTGCAATTAAATGAAAATAAAACAGAAGTCATTATTTTTGGTCCTACCACATCTGCAGTAGAAATCGGCATGCGGTTAGGACCTTTGGCAGCAATGATTCATAATGATGTTAGAAACCTAGGTATCATCTTTGAGTCATCACTAAGTTTTGAAAAACAAATCTCCATGGTAGTAAAATCCAGTTTTTACCAACTGAGCCAAATTTCTAAACTAAAATCCATTCTACCACAAAAGAACTTGGAAACAGTCATTCATGCCTTTATTACATCTCGACTAGATTATTGTAATTCCTTATATGTGGGTCTGCCAAAATCTGCTCTGTCGTGCCTTCAGCTGGTTCAGAACGTGGCAGCTAGATTTTTGATTGGGTCGAGAAAAAGATCGCATCTCCCCCATTTTAGCCTTTCTCCACTGGCTACCTGTGAGGTGTCGCATTGATTTTAAAATCTTGTTGTTTGTTTTTAAAGCCTTGCATTTTCTTGCTCCAAAATATATCTGCGACCTCCTTCACCCCTATGTGCCACCAAGAGCACTGAGGTCATCTGGACGACTGCTCCTTGTAGTGCCAAGAGCTCGGCTGAAGTCTAGGGGAGACAGAGCTTTTCCAGTTGTTGCTCCTTGGCTTTGGAATGACTTGCCTCTGCACATCAGGTCTTCATCCTTGATCGAGGTTTTTAAAAGTCGGCTTAAGACCTACTCCTTTTCTTCTGTCTTTCATTGTGTATGATGGGATTGTGGTGGATTTACAATTGGTTGTTTAATTCAATCTGATATTGCATGACTGTTTATATTGTGTTTATTTTAATGCTTTTTTGTACAGCACTTTGGCGCAATCTCTGTTGTTTCAAATGTGCTTTTATAAATAAATAATCTAATCTAATCTAATCGAATGTTTCTTTAGGTTCTTTCCTCATTTTTTACTCTTTTACTTGCACATGAGAGGGAAGAAAGTCAGTGCCTGATCAGCATGATGAACATACTCTTTGTGTTATTGTAGGCCACCACAGCGCAAAGCTTAGAGACTTGCACATTTCTCCTGATACAAACATTGATAGTTACTGTGCTTATTAGGCTAATGTCTTTCTTGTCCTTTTATTTAATCATAATTGTTTTGTCTTTTTCTATGCTCCTACTTCCACTATGGTGTACCTTCATATGACCAAATTTATCAGGCATATCATATTGGTTTGGTCAAACACTGTCGTATGCATCAGTTTCATTTTCTGTGTCAATATCTGACGAGCAGTTCACCTTGTCATCACTATCACTTGATTCAACTAATGGCTCAGTTTGTTCTAAACATGGCTTTACAACTTCTTGTTCACACACCATTGTATGTTTTGGTTGATGGCTCTGCCCCACTTGATGAGTTAACACAGAGTAGCAAAACAAACAGTAATTTAATTTTTTTTTCAGGTAACTGTTATTTTATCCAATAGATGGCAACAGAATACTGTTCAAAATGCTGGCTCATCCCTCAGGGCTTAACATTTTACATTGGATAATAACATCTTAACCTGACAAACACTTGGAGTTAACCATTTTTACAGAGACACTTGGGGTTTACGCCAAAGAGGTTAAAATGAGCTTATAATTACTTTTTGCTGGTAGAAGTTGCAAACTGTTAAACACATCTGTGGCATCCTACCACAATTTAAAATAGTTCAACTGTTTTTTTTTTGTTTGCTCTAATTGCTGTCATGCAGTGTGTATTTGAAACACTTCCACTTTTCCTCCATGTTGCTAGTTAACTTTAATTCTGTTGGTGGTATTAGTTGCTTCATTCCTTGTGACATTCCAAATTTAGTTCATTCATACCCATCCTACGTGTGTAAAACCAAAAATTGTGTCAACACTAAAAGTTATATGCAAGTTTGTTTCTCTACTGTGACCTTCTCTTTTTCGCCATTTGCTCTCATAATCACACAACCATGTGACCACTAGCCACGTGGTCACACTGAAATAATGCACTGTGACCAATGCTCAGCTCAACATTGCAATTGGGACAGCAGAAAAATGTTTCTTTAGGTACTTTTGTGTAATATTTTTTCTGTTGCTTGCGCACAAGATGGTAGAAATGTAATCCCTGATCCGTACGATGGACTGTGAAATAGCGGGTCCATGGCTGGGAAATTAGTGACCTGTTTTTAAATAAATAATTGAAGTGTCGGCTCGATGTCTGTGAGTATGCGGGTTCACGCAGCTGTAGGAAGTTGGTGAGGTAGCTGAGGTGAGACATACCTGCAGTTGAGGGTGCAGTCTGTCTAAGTTGCATCATCGAATTCTGCAGTGCACGATTGAGGTGCTGCACCCATGGAGGCATATAAGGAGGAGCCAACACGAAGAAAGATTGAGAGTAAAAGAAGAAACATTCGTCAGAGAAGAAGCATTAGAAAGAGAGACAGAGGTTGTAATAAGGGAAGTAATAACAGAGGTTGCAGGAGGTAGCTGAGCCAGTACAAGAGATTGGAGGCAGGCGACTAGGAAGAAGAGCTCTAAGGAAGTGGAGGACGGACATTGTAAGGGGTGCTGAAGAGGGTAGACTCGGATAAGCATTATGGGTAGCTTTAGTAACACGATTTCTAACAGTGGCCTCTTGTGTTAGTCCGGGGAGAGGCAGCAGGAGACAAAGGGAGCGAGACAAGGTTTGTATTGGCACAGCAGATGCGCCAAAGGAGGCGGCAGTCATGTTGAAAGCCTGGACTGAGGGGTGGCCATGCCTGTCGGAATGGATACCTTCCCATGCTGATTGATCTGCTGAGGGTGAACTGGGGAGATGTCTGTGTTGAGAAGGAAGCACTAGGGTTCAAGCTTCCTTAACTGTGCATTTTAAATGAGTTTTTACCTGCCATGAATTTTAACTTCATTTTTAATTAAACATTTTTTTGGATATTTTAACCTTGTGGGATTTGCTCATGTTTTATGGATTATATATTTATGGAATTTTTAACACTGCAGTTTAAACACTGTTTGTTTTATTTTGGATTTTTATAAAAGCATTATCACTTTGCACCTACCCCTTTGCTATATTTATGTGTTGTGTACTCATCTGCTGGCTCATCCCTCAGGTATGTTATCGGCAGTAGCAAGAAGTGCTCCTAGGTGGGCATGCCAAATTTTGTCCTTCTTTTTTTTTGGGAAAAATTTAAAGGGGGCCTTTTGTCACTTTGAGCAAGGAACTACCTCCATTTAAAATTGGGCTTTTTGGGGTTTTACTATCCTGGAAACTCCATTTTTAAAATTTTTATATTTTAACCTTTACCCTTTGTTTGGTTTTTGATTTTATCCTTTAAAGGTTTTTTTTGGGGTTTTTGGGAATATAGCCACTACCACCCCTTTGAATTTTGGGTGTTTCTACCCAGTTGCTTGGCTCAAATCCTCAGGTTGTTCTCGGAATAAAGTAAATTGGTTCATTGAGCCCGGGGGTTTGCTATTTTTTACATAATTCTTAAACGTGTAAATTCTTAAGATGACTTTATTCAAGGAAAACCCAAAATGTCAATAAAAGCACCTACATTTTAAAATTATTTTTATGTATTTAAATCAGACTATTATGGCTGCAAAATCCGCCGGCCCTTGTAAGTAAAGGAAAAGCGATTAACTGCTGCCAGTCAACATAGATTTGAATGTTAAAGTTGTTAAAATATTCTAAACCATGAAGGGAAAATAAAAAGGAAATTCCAAAATTCCCGGGGTTTACTTTTTCCTCAGGTTCATCAAAAAAAGACGTATTTTAAAATTAAAATGTTAGTGGCAAAGGGAGATTTAAAACTGTTCAATCTGGTCTTTCTTCCTCACAGCAATTTTTTCCATAAATTTTATTTAATACCCGGGAAATGAAAATTCCCCTTGGGGAAAGAGACCACTCTTTTTGCCTCGTCCAAAATAATTTCCCTTCTTTAACCATCCTGCCAAAATGGTCTTTCCAATCAGTTCCCACATTACCACCCGGTGGGTTTAGTGCCCCCAAATTTGAACCTTTTTTTAAAGGAATCAAATTTTAATAGGTTTAGTATGGAATGTCCAATAGGGAAACCGAACAAAATAAAAAGTTTTTTTTTAAATTAGAGGAGGTTTTTTTCATGCATAGAAAATTATAAAATGCCCTTTTGGGTTTAATAAAATACGTCCTGCCAAAAGACCAAAAAACCCAAAGGGCCCCGAAACGACTTATAAAATTTTTCGTGTACTTAAAGGCCCCAAAGGAGAAAAAGTAAAATACCCCAATTATATCCTTTTTAAAAAAAAAGAAGCTGTTTCAAGTTCCAAGCCAGGAAGTTTTGTAAAACAGGGAAAATAAAACACCCAAAATTTAAAATTCAAACAAGTTATCAAAAAAAAAGGGGAAACTAAAAACCCAAAAATCCAAAAAGTTACAAAATATTTTTTTAAAATTTTAAAAACAAAAAAGGATGCTGTTTGTCGTCTTCTTAAAAAATCTCGGAAAAACCTAAAGGTTTTTCCTTTGTATTGGCCACGTTGCCAATAAACCCCAGGAAACCCCTTTCCCAGGACGAGTGATTTGCCGCTTATAAAGCGCTCAAAATTCCCCAAAACATAAAATGGGTGGCACCAAAAGGATAGCTGCCGTTCTGGTACGCACTTGCAAAGGAAAAGGGCTTATTTTTCCTCTTGAGCAACGGGTTCCAGAAACTGTTTATATGGATCCCTTTTATAAAACTAACTAATACTACCTTTCACTTTTTATTTAGGAAAATGAGGTAACGAGTTGTTTAAGAGTATACAAATCTTCCGTAATGGAAGGTTTATATTTTATAAGCGACACTCCCAAAAACCCAATTTCAAATTTTTTAGCATTTTATAAATGAAAAGAAGTTTTTACATTTTTCCCACAAAGTCCCTTTTGGGAAGGCTGATTAAATAAATAAAAGGTAATGAAAAACATTTCCCAAATGGCTTCAAACGCAAAGAGTTAATTGAAGCTTTAAAGGAGGTTTTCCTGGAACCTATGGGAGTGGTACCTAATAAACCAGTTTTTGGGTTTTAAGGTACAAAAAGGACATGGCCACTGAAATAAGAAAACCCCTTTATAAAATGTGATTGGTCTGCGGTTAAAAAGGAAAATTAAAAGCTGATTTTTCAGTTTGAAAGAAGATTATTTAATTTTGGTTTTATTTTGATTAAATTTTTGGGATAAGCCCATATTTTTAAAAGTCCTTTAGAACAGCACTTGAAAGAAAGGGTAAATTCCACCAATTGAATCTTAACAAATTGTTGAACAAAAGCACCAAGTGTTGAGACCAAAATAAGAACTAAAAGTTCAAGATGTTTAAAACAATTAAGGACTGGCGACTTTTTTTTAATCCGTTCTACAGATTGCAAAAGTTTTTGGAGTTTTTTTAAGTTTAATTTTCCCTTAGAATAGTTAGAGAAATGACCATAAATTTAAAAAAGGGGGATTTGCATCTAAATCTTTCAGGTTACAAATAAATTTTTTTCCTGGAAATAAAAATAATTTGTTGTTGAAAAAACCCCTTAAAAATGCTAATTTTTTATTTCCCCAATTTATTAAAACAGGAAATTCACAGGCTTAGATTCAACCCTTTAAAAACCTGTCTTATTCCATTTTGTAATTTGCTTGGGTTTGAAATAAGGTTTTTTCCACCCAAAATTTCTACTAAAAAATTTTCCTATAAATTTGAAAATTTTTTAAATTTGTGATATTTTCTTATGTTTACCTTGGCTAAACCTCTTTTTCAAGAAAAACCTTTATAGGGTTAAACCATTTTTTACTTTTGTTTTGTTAATGGAAGCCAGGAAAAAAATTTCAAATTTTTAAAATGGGAACCACCTGCTTAAATGGGCCAGGATTTTAAACGAATTAAAAAAGAAAAATTTTAGGAAAAAACCCTTGGGTAAATCAAGGGGTTTAAGTTAAAGCAAAACATTGAAAAAAACCGCTTGAAAAAATTCTTAACATTCAAAAAACATTTAAATTTTAAAAGTTGTCCTTTATAACTAATGAAACCTTTGAGTTTTTCTTTTTTATAAAAATTTAACTTTTGGGCCACATTACTCTTAAGGAGAATTGGGGAAGAACACATCCCGGCCACACACTTTTTACCCAAAACCTTTTTTTTTCTCAGCTTGATGAACCTAAAGAAACCCCCCCCAGAATTTAGGGCAAAAACATTTAAAAGAATTTATGAATTAAATAGGAATTAAAAATTATAAAACCTATAATTTAAAAAAACCTAAACCGAAAGGACGGTTCCAAAGACCAACTAATCCAACCTCACCAAAGTATTCTAACTCCATCTTTCCAAAATTATGCAAAAGTATTTTTTCCATTTAAATTTTTTAGAAAAAATTTCTGTAAAATTTGTTTTGCAGGCTTAAATTCTTATTTGAATTACCCCTTGCTGAAGTAAAAAGATATTCTAAACTCTGGTTTAAAGTTTTAGTCTTCCTTATCTCTTTGACTACCAGTCCCATAGTCCTAAAAAAAACCTTTGGGGTTTAAGAATTTTTCCCAAGGTAAACTAAGGGTCTCATTCCTCCAGAGAATTTTTAAATTTTAATTTTTTTCAGACCCTTTACACAACATCCCCCTTTTATCCTGTCCCCTTTTGGGCCCTTTATTTCCCTTGAGGCCAATTTAAATACATGGCTACAGTTATGTGAGTGCAGCTTCTATCAAATATTCACATAACCATTCTAAAAACGTTAAAGTTAGTTATTAATAGATCAAAAACTTTCTTAGAATTAAAGAAAAAAACAGAAGTCTTATTTTGATCTACCACATTGCATAAAATGATCTTAGCCCTTTGGGAGCTGTTCAAATGATTTTAAAACCTGGATACCCCTTTGATCATATATTTGCTTCTCCAGGGTTTTTTCCGGGTTTACAACTGAAATTTCTAAACAAATCCATTTCCAGAATTTAGAACGTTTATGCCTTTTTTAATCAGTTATTAAATTTTTAAAATGGTCTAAACGCCTGTGTGCCTTAGCGGGTTGAGCTGGCTGATTTTGAGGGTTTAAAAGTGACTTTTACCAATCTTAGGTTGAATGGGAAAAACTTGTTGGGGTTTTAAAACCTTCCTTTTCCTCTCCAAAATTTTTCACTTCCAAACCATGCAGAGCATTTAGTCATCCCCCCAGCTCCTTGGGCCCAAACTTCGCTAGTTTTGGGAGAGATCCCATTGTGTCCCGGCGGGAAGACTTCTCCTCACATCAGGTCTTCCCTTTGTCTTTTAAAGCTGCCCAAGACTACTTTTTTTTTAGTATGAGGGTTTTTGGGGGAAATAAATTGTTTTTAAATTTAAAATTTGAAATGGTAAAGTTTTATTGGGAAAAGGACAGTTTTGGCAACTTGGTTCAAATGGCTTTATAAATAAAAACCTAAAATCAATGAATGTTTTAGGCTTTTCAAACTTTTCTTGAATAAAGGGGGAAAAGTGGGGCTAACAGCATAAACATATCTTTTTTATTTCTTATTTAAGTTCAGAGCTACATTATTGGGTAAAACTTATTTTACTTGTTTTGGATTGTTTTCTGCCTTTTATTAACATAATGTTTTTCTTTTATGCTCTCCCTTCCCTTGGGATTATATACCTAAACCCTTTCTATCACTTGATTCAACTAATGGCTCAGTTTGTTCTAAACATGGCTTTACAACTTCTTGTTCACACACCATTGTATGTTTTGGTTGATGGCTCTGCCCCACTTGATGAGTTAACACAGAGTAGCAAAACAAACAGTAATTTAATTTTTTTTTTTTTTCAGGTAACTGTTATTTTATCCAATAGATGGCAACAGAATACTGTTCAAAATGCTGGCTCATCCCTCAGGGCTTAACATTTTACATTGGATAATAACATCTTAACCTGACAAACACTTGGAGTTAACCATTTTACAGAGACACTTGGGGTTTACCCAAAGAGGTTAAAATGAGCTTATAATTACTTTTTGCTGGTAGAAGTTGCAAACTGTTAAACACATCTGTGGCATCCTACCACAATTTAAAATAGTTCAACTGTTTTTTGTTTGCTCTAATTGCTGTCATGCAGTGAGTATTTGAAACACTTCCACTTTTCCTCCATGTTGCTAGTTAACTTTAATTCTGTTGGTGGTATTAGTTGCTTCATTCCTTGTGACATTCCAAATTTAGTTCATTCATACCCATCCTACGTGTGTAAAACCAAAAATTGTGTCAACACTAAAAGTTATATGCAAGTTTGTTTCTCTACTGTGACCTTCTCTTTTTCGCCATTTGCTCTCATAATCACACAACCATGTGACCACTAGCCACGTGGTCACACTGAAATAATGCACTGTGACCAATGCTCAGCTCAACATTGCAATTGGGACAGCAGAAAAATGTTTCTTTAGGTACTTTTGTGTAATATTTTTTCTGTTGCTTGCGCACAAGATGGTAGAAATGTAATCCCTGATCCGTACGATGGACTGTGAAATAGCGGGTCCATGGCTGGGAAATTAGTGACCTGTTTTTAAATAAATAATTGAAGTGTCGGCTCGATGTCTGTGAGTATGCGGGTTCACGCAGCTGTAGGAAGTTGGTGAGGTAGCTGAGGTGAGACATACCTGCAGTTGAGGGTGCAGTCTGTCTAAGTTGCATCATCGAATTCTGCAGTGCACGATTGAGGTGCTGCACCCATGGAGGCATATAAGGAGGAGCCAACACGAAGAAAGATTGAGAGTAAAAGAAGAAACATTCGTCAGAGAAGAAGCATTAGAAAGAGAGACAGAGGTTGTAATAAGGGAAGTAATAACAGAGGTTGCAGGAGGTAGCTGAGCCAGTACAAGAGATTGGAGGCAGGCGACTAGGAAGAAGAGCTCTAAGGGAAGTGGAGGACGGACATTGTAAGGGGTGCTGAAGAGGGTAGACTCGGATAAGCATTATGGGTAGCTTTAGTAACACGATTTCTAACAGTGGCCTCTTGTGTTAGTCCGGGGAGAGGCAGCAGGAGACAAAGGGAGCGAGACAAGGTTTGTATTGGCACAGCAGATGCGCCAAAGGAGGCGGCAGTCATGTTGAAAGCCTGGACTGAGGGGTGGCCATGCCTGTCGGAATGGATACCTTCCCATGCTGATTGATCTGCTGAGGGTGAACTGGGGAGATGTCTGTGTTGAGAAGGAAGCACTAGGGTTCAAGCTTCCTTAACTGTGCATTTTAAATGAGTTTTTACCTGCCATGAATTTTAACTTCATTTTTAATTAAACATTTTTTTGGATATTTTAACCTTGTGGGATTTGCTCATGTTTTATGGATTATATATTTATGGAATTTTTAACACTGCAGTTTAAACACTGTTTGTTTTATTTTGGATTTTTATAAAAGCATTATCACTTTGCACCTACCCCTTTGCTATATTTATGTGTTGTGTACTCATCTGCTGGCTCATCCCTCAGGTATGTTATCGGCAGTAGCAAGTTAAAGTGGTTCACTAGAACACCTGGGAGTGCTGATGCTGACTCACACCATCACATGGACATGCCCATTGTGATACACTACAATATATCACAGTATGCACATTAATAGAACTTCAACGTTAATGCTAGAAATGTCCATAATCTAAAGCAAAACCATACAATATAAAATTAAAATGTTTTTTGTTGGCACAGAAAGTCCAACATATTAAGGTGCTTGAATTCTTAAAGACCTTAGCTGAAATACAGAATAAATAGTCCATTAAAAAAATGTCAGCCATGACATGATTGTTTGGAATGTTATTTTCTCCAAAGAAAATCATTAAGATTAAAAAATATATGTCTCAATTTTAACCAATACCAGACAAAAATGAAAAAAAAAGAGAAAATAAAAATCCCAGATGTTACATTTAGTTCCAGTCAGTTCAAATCCTCAAAAAAGAAAGACAAAAGTAGTAAAAAAAAGTTCAAAAATGTTAATCCAGAGGAAAAAAAAAGAATCTAAAACATGATGTAACACATAGTGCAAGGTTTCTAAATCAACTAGCAATAATCCCATAAACTTTTTTAATTTAATCCAAGAGAATGAAAAATTAAAACAATGAAGGGGGAAAAAGACTAGCTGGCTCTCTTTTTGTTTCCTTCTGTTCTCAAATGAATTCTCTCTTCCTTTAAAACCATCTCCATCTGGCCTAAAATAAGTCAATTTGCAGATTCACCCATCAATTAAAACCTTGACCGACAGGGGCGAGGAAGTGTAAGATGCACTAAATAATTAATTAAACCTTCTTTTACCCAGGCACTCAAATAAGATAGTTTTAGTTTTTTTAAGTTAAGAGCAATGCTTCCTCCATACTAAAGAAACTCTTGAACATTCACATTAAATTCAGTATTTATTTATTTAACATGTATGAGAGTTACGTTAGCCGCTTTTCCACTGCATAGTACGGCACGACACGGTTCAGTACAGCTCACTTTTGCGGGGCTTTCCACTGGGAACAGTACCTGGTACCTGGTCCTTTTTTTAGTACCACCTCAGCCGAGGTTCCAAGCGTGCCGAACCGTTACCAAAATGTGACGTGTAAACTCTGCTGGTCACTGATTGGCCGGAGAAAATCGTCATTACTGCGTCACTGGCTATTCTTTTCTTTAACTGTACAGACAGGCGGAAGTTTCGAAAGTTCTCCAGCCACTGAGTGTTTGTAAAACCGGGAACAATCACATCCCACCACTCTGAAGCACGGTTAAATGTCCAAACAGATGGTCTGTTGCGGCGACTTTTTTGCAAAATGTGGAAGATCTGTAATATACAGAATCAGCATTTTAATGTTACACTGGCAATTAAGTTCATTTTAAGCTTTGCAACAAAAAAAAAGTTAGCTAGTGATGTGCTTTTTTTAGATGCTTAACCTTGCGCGTGATCGAGCTAAAGTGTTGTCGTTGTCTGCGTGTTGTTGTAAAAGTTCCACGGTGCCACTGCAGTAGAGGCGCAACTATAACGACACGTGAATAATCCCGCCCACTCTAAAGCGGTACTAAACTGCAGTCGAAACGCAAACCGAGCTGAACTGAGCCGAACCAAGGTGAGCTGTACTGAACCGTGTCGTGCCGTACTATGCAGTGGAAAAGCGGCTATAGACTTTCCTCAAAAGTGTGAGCAAAAGCAGTCTTACCGCAGTATGTTTTCATATTGTATCGTCTACATGTATAGTCTCATTTACTGTAGGAATCTAATCCATTATAACCCTGTAATTGAGAAGATTTAGCTGATATGATGTGTTTTGCAATCTGCATGAATATGTTTGCAATCTGTATGAATATTTTTGCATAACTTTCTGTAAAATGATTGTTTAAGAATTGTTTTGATATATTGGTGACATCATCAAAACACCATTTTTTTCAAATTTTTTGGATGTAGCATTTTTTAATAAATTGATAACATCAATGATGTTATGCAATACACTTAAGACACCCAGTTACACTAGGGTTGTAGGATGGTTATCTGACTAAAGTCAAGTAAACCAAGTGAGAAAACATTTAATCCAATTGGCTGTCCAGAAGAGTTATTGAATTGTGAAGCTGTTGACATTTGTAGCCGGACCTTTCACTCTGTTGCTACCATATGACAACAGGAAGTGGCATCACATAACATCATCAGTCCTTGCCTATTTAAGATAGCAGTATACAGCACATGGCGTCCAAGCTTTTGTACTTTAAAAGAAAAACTGCCTTATTAAGAAATGTGATGTTGCTTGGTTAAGGAAAGGATAATTTAAGTTTAGCTATGATCTTTTTTCACTCCTGTTTTGACTATGATTTCCATCTTATATTTTGGGTTTTTTTAGTCTCTTTGTATTACAATTTTTGATAAGACCAGTATCTGGTTAAGCCCTCATTTGTGCAGTCACCTTGTTCTACTTGAGAAGAGAAAGAATGAATACTATGCACCAGGATATGAATCAAAGTTAAAAGTCAGAACTGTGTTGGTACCAACAAAGACACTAAGTCTGTTGCCAGAGCCAAAATAAGAACTGAAAGACATAGTTGAAGGGGAATGCTACAGAATTCAAAACCAAAATTAAAAAAGAAATGTGCACAAAACCCTTTGTTTTTATTCACAATCACGATATCTAAGACATCAGACTCTGCAACCTTTGAGAATTTTCCCCCTGGTAATTAGGATCAGCATTCAGTTGATGAGACTCAGAGAATGACGGAGCCCATAAATAAAACAAAATGGCACTGTGGTGGCACTAAATATTTACAGTACCAAAATAAAATATATTTTATTCCAGTTGCAGAAAAGGCTAAAAATAAATGGCCAGAATTGTTCCTTGTCAAAAAAACCACAAAATGCACATATAAATTTCACAGGAAAAAATTAATAAACTATTATTATTAAACAGTAAAATTCATACAGCTTAGATCTTCATTAACAACTAGTCAAACAAAATCCTGCGTTTCAATTTATGTAATTTAGCTATTTAGGTGTCGAAAATGGATTTACCCAAATGCACACTTTATGCTGTATATGAAAAAATATTTATTATATTTCTTCATTTGTCATTGTATTATTAAACTTGTTGGATATGTGCTTATTAGTTGCCAGTTTCAACAACTGCTTTTTCTTCCAACTATGAATAAAACACTTCATCAGGCACTGGAGATCTGAACACTAATATTTTCAGGGGGGCTTTTTGTTTTTGTTTAAGGGCAATGTCTTCAGGTGAAAAAACAATTTCACAAACATTTTATGGCTGTTATGAACACCATGCTAATAGATGGTGTCCAGGGTGATTTTTAAGACCATATTAAGAACCAGCAGATGAAAGAAATTTAAGGAGTAGGCAAAAGGAAGGTCAGGCAATTGGCTAGGGTGAAAAATACCAAAAAGAGCTAAGTGAACCAAACATCTCAAGAAAAACTCAAAACCAGAAGTCATGGTCAAAGTAAATTCAAATCAAAAGTTCTTCAGTCAGAGTAAACTTTTAGTTAGCTTGTCCTTTATCTAACTAAATGCAATATTCTTTCAGAGTTTTGCCTTTGTTTCACATATTCATTTACATGCAGGGCACCTCTATCTTATAGGTAGCACATGATGACAAGGTATGTCACATGACCTCTGCCACACATAACTGGCAACAAAGACAAAGACCATAAACAATATTGCTGCAGCCATGTAAGATGAACATAAACTGACAGCGCCTGCAACAAAAAGAATTTGAAAATGGCAGAGAAATTACCTCACCAAGAGAATGATAAAATGAATAACATGGTAAAAAATGCTCAATAAATATAAAACCAACATGATTTAAAACCTGAAAACCTGTAAAAAGGAACGGATTCATCACAATGATAAACTTAAATTCTAAAACCCAATAATCCCAAAAGTTATTCTTACCATACATAGCACACAATCATTATCTTAATGGTGTGATTTATTCTCTCAGTAAAGTTTTTTAAAAATGAAAGCCAGTTTCTGCACAACCACTTTGTTTTTGACATGGCTGCTGTATCAATTGATTAGGCCCCTCTGTCTTAAATTAAGAATGATGGAGTACCCCACCTTCTAAAAAAATACTTGTATTAAGATACTAGTTATCCTTGGAGTCTTTGCATCACCCGATACAATATGACCTATAAAACTAATACTTTTAAGCATTAGACATTTTCAAAGGTCAACATAAGGTCAGCTCACTGCAGGCCTTAGAACACATTTTCTAAATCTTCTAAATGTTGTTTGCAATCCATATAAACATAACATTTTTCCTTTTATCCTGTCAATCTTTGAAATGTGGCAGCTGCATTCTTAAACCCAAATGACAAGACCCAGATTTTAAATAAACCAGCAGGTGAGGTAAAAGCAGCTTTTTGCTGAGTTCCAACTGATATACAAACTTCCCAAAACCCATTCCTAATCCAAAGTAGCAGAAACGTTAGTTACTGTTATAGATTTCAAAATATCTTGTACATTAGTCATAAGGTAAGCATACAAAGAAGTCTTGTTATTGTCAGCACTGTAATACTCGCAAAAAATATTTTTTAAAGAATACATATTACTGAGGTTGCTCAGGATGATGTACAAAGGCTGAATTATACCCTGATCTAGTATTGCTTTAGTTTCTTCTTCAGTGATCTCTTTCTTTGTCAGGTGACACACTGTAAACCCTTGTCTATACAGAATGTCATCCAGTGTTCTTGTAGCATATCATCAGACTGCTGTTGTTACATTTGTTTTGATATGCAGTATATATAAATGTGGACAAAATAAAGAGTCTATAACACACTAGTAGTGCTATTAGCTGCATGGAGCCGAAAGCTGATCATTTAGCCAAGCAGTTAAATGTTGACTGGATGTGTTAGACCGAAGATACTTGAGAGGGATTATGGGAATAAGATGGACAAAAACAATTAGTGAAGAGAATTAGAGAGAAAAATCCATCCATCCATCCAACCATCCTCTTCCGCTTATCCGAGATCGGGTCGTGGGGGCAGCAGCTTAAGCAGAGGCCCAGACTTCCTCTCCCCGGCCACTTCTTCCAGCTCTTCCGGGAGAATCCCAAGGCGTTCCCAGGCCAGCCGGGAGACATAGTCCCTCCAGCGTGTCCTGGGTCTTCCCCGGGGCCTCCTCCCAGTTGGACGTGCGAGAGAAAAAAAACTGGTTAAATGGAGCTGAGTGAAATAGGTGAGAATGAAATGTAATAATATTTAATGATAATTAAGGAAATCAAAACGAGTGGAGAGAAGGTTTCTAGTAGGGAGGAGAAGAGCAGGAGGGCCAAGAAAGAGATATGGTAAAAGAGGAAGCAAGAGACAGATGAGCAATGGGACAAAACCTAAAGGAAATGGCACAGGATAGAGAGAAGTGGAGGAAGCTTTATAACAGGCAGGGAGGCTGTCTTGAAAATGAAGGAAGTGTGGCTAACTAAGTACATACACAATAAATGCTTTACCTTTCATTATTTGGCTTATGTCAGTGCCACATATATGGAGCTTAAAATCTTCATTGTCAACCATTGGTTCCTTGATTGTTGTTGCCAAGCAGACATAGAGGTCAGTTTTAATACATGGTGAAGCAGGTTTGCAATCAGCCTCCTGTAGGGAAATGAATGAGTATACCTGAAATCCACTGAGGTAACACATTGGCCAGATTTTTAAAATCAAGAGTTAAACCAAACTCAACATGAAGGGAAATACTAAATGTGCACTGTTATGGTATTGTCAGGGTTCCATCCTTGGATCCAGTGTATGTTCTTTATATTTATGAGGGTGTTTAAATATAAACAGGAATTTATGAGCTACATTTTATTTATTAAATACAATGAAACGACTTACACACTAGTTTTCTTTGTAGTCTCTTGCCACTGCAAAACACTTGTTCCAGCACTCAGGAAGCTTCTTAATCCCAGAAGAGTTCAAGTTTTTTGACTATATGTTGTCCCATTCTTGTATAGCGTCAATAACCTCCTCATTTCTTCCCTTCTAAAAATTCCTTAAGTGGGTCAAAGTGATTATCGTCCCTCTCTGAACGATTTGCACCAATCATTAACTCTAGACCAAGAGAGACACTCACCCCCAAACTAATTCTTAAGTTTTGAATAAGTCTGACACGGAATGACTCCTTCATTTGTCAAAAAGTTTAAAATAATTTGCTGTGCAACACTACTGTGTACCTCCTGCTCCGAAATGTTGATTATAACTAACAGGAAGGGGGGAAAGAGCAGCTAACACTACTAACGGCAAGTTCAAACATGCATGTGTTTGTCCAAGGAGTCATGTCTACCTTGCACTCATTTATAAGAACAGTGCATGAAAATTCCTGTTTATAATTGAATGCCCCTCGGCTTGTTGTTAGCATAGCAGCTTACGGTTCTTACTGGAACTACAATGTCCATACAGAAGTTGATGTAGTCAGTAGTGCAGTCAACAACCTCCTCAATGTTTTCACTGTGACCCCTGCAGGAATTCCCAGTCCGTTGTTCCAAAAAAGTCTCTCAGAGCCTGCGCTTCCTCAGGGGACAACTTCCTGAATGAGCGTGTTGTAGGTAGCTCCCTCACTCTTGGTTTGTAGTGAGGCTGAAACAGAACAAAATTATGATCTGCTTTCCCAAGCGCAAGCAGCGGAGTGGTGCTGTATGCGTCTTTAACATTTGCATACAGTAGGTCGATAGTCCTATTTCTCTGGTTGTTACAATCCACATACTGGGAGAAGGCAGGTAATGTTTTGCCCAGCATCACATGGTTAAACTCCAGCGATTAGCACAAGTGCCTCAGGGTGCTTTTGTAACTTAGCAATCGCGGAATGGATGATGTCACCCGCTATCTCCACGTACTCCTAAGGAGGGATGTAAACAATAACAACAATGACGTGTCCAAACTCTCTGGGCAAGTAATAGGTATGCAAACTTACAGCCAACAGTTTGATGTCCCTGCAGCAAGTGGAGATTTTAACGTTTACATGTCCAGAGTTGCGCCACCTTGTATTGACATAGAGAGCGACTCCCCCTCCTTTATGCTTCCCGCAGGTACTTGCGTCTGTGTCCGCTATAACTGTGCTAAACCCGAGTAGCTCCACGTTAGCATCTGGGATGTTAGTTGTTAGCCACGTTTCACTAAAACACAGTAAACTGCATTCTCTGTATGTCCTGACATTTTCTCACCAGCACAGCCAGTTCGTCGATCTTATTTGGTAGTGAGTTCACATTTCCCAGGATCACAGAACTTACCGAAGGTTTTGTAGCACCACTTTCTCGCTAGACACTTGGCTTTTATCTTAGCACCGGCTCTGCTGCCCCAATACCGCCTTCTTACCTTGTCAGGTAAATAGGGAACCACACTGGCATGGGCATTTGTTCTCATCGCTTGAAGTTGACAACTTCAATAGACAAGTCTCGGTGTGTAAAAATCCATCTCCAAGTAGTAAAAAGTGTCCAGGGAACGAGTCCAATAAAAAAAGAAGGTGGTAGGAGTGACCAGTGAAATGCAGAAAAATAGAGAAAAAAGGTAGAAAGATAAAGGCATACACGGAGCTGCTGGAATGGCTGCTACTCGCGGTGGCGCCGGATGTAGAAATTAGGATGACACCTGACCTGTTGCTGCATAAAAGTTTATCGTTAGTACTAAAACATTAAACATTTTGTCTTTCAGGTATGTGTTCAACATTTCTTGCATTTCCTGTCATCTTACAATTACATAGATCTTTGTAGACATGGAACACACACGAAATGCATGTGTTCCAAATAACAATATATTATTTACCCTATACAGCACCAGGCATCTTACTCCCAGATTAACAAGACTTGAGCTGGGAGAGCTTTTTGCCCTTTCTTTGGCGATGGGAGGATAGGATAGCAGGCTGCTTGCTGTTTGTGCTAATCAACACATTTACAAAACAAAAGAAGCTGAATGGAGTGGTGTGAAGGGATTTAAAGTGGGCCGGGATTACAAGTTTTTTCGTAGTGTTAAAGTCACAAACTTTACTGAAGATTAGCTGCACTGAATGTTGTCTTCTTTGGTGGCTTGTTTAAATATGGCAGTCAGGTTGATACCTGGTCTCTAGATGATGGAAAGTTGAAGATAACCTGAGCTTCTCTATTAGCTTTAAATTTATGCCAGTCCTATTGCTTCTTGAGGGACCTCCCAGACCAATGGGAGACCATTTCATGCTTTTTGCCCAGACAGTCCTGTTTTAGGCACAACTCGGTTCCCCAGGCCATTCATTGCCAAAATTAAATTGCTTGTCCATTCATCTCAGTCACCTGCATATCCCCAAGACAGCCTTGGTCAGAACAAAGCTGCTTGTCCTTTCATCTTCATTGTAGAGGTCAGTTTCTAGTTGTTTAAATTTTGTACTTGTAGGTCATAAACTGACTGGCATTCTAAACCAACTGGCATTCTTAAAAATTAAAAAACAAGAAAGAAAGAATGTGTAGATGTAAAACAGCATAAATCTGTATAAAATAGTCCCAAAAAATTGTTTATAGTTCATTGCAGTCTGTCTGAAAAAAAAAACAGTCAGATTCTAGCACATTTTTAATGTTGTGTCTGTAATTCCAAAATTATGATTCTATCCATCTTGGACCGCTTCTTGTTCACATCACCACAAAAGAGTGTATAACATTTTTCAAAATGTGACATGCTGCATATTTTATACACAATGACTCACTAAGAGATTAAACAACTTTTATTTTGTCTTAAAAGCACAAATTGCAATGGCAGCAAACTTAATAGCACACATTTCTTTATGGAGAAAAATACAGAGTTTCTCTGCAAATTCAATTTCATGCAAATCAGTTTGCTAATCATCATTTACAACTGAAAAGTAGTTATGTAATTCAGATGTTGAGCTATTCTGCAAAAGCTTTCACATGTCATTGGCCATGAGTGTTCTGTACTCATTTGATGCTGCATTAACTTCTTCTTCTTCTTTCGGCTGCTCCGATTAGGGGTTGCCACAGCAGATCATCTGCTTCCATATCTTTCTGTCATCTGCACATGTCCAAACCAGCGCAATCTTGCCTCTCTGACTTTGTCTCCCAACCGTCCAACTTGAGCTAACCCTTTAATGTACTAATTTCTAATCCTGTTCATCCTCTGTCACACCCAATGCAAATCTTAGCATCTTTAACTCTGCCACCTCCATCTTTCCCTCCTGCTTTCTGGTCAGTGCCACCGTCTCCAACCTATATAACATAGCTGGTCTCACTACCGTCCTGTAGACCTTCCCTTTCACTCTTGATGATACCCGTGCGTCACAAATTACTCCTGACACTCTTTTCCACCCATTCCAACTTGCCAGCACTCTGTCTTCTTCACCTCTCTTGCACAATTCCCATTACTCTGTACTGTTGATCCCAAGTATTTAAACTTATTCACCTTTGCCAACTCTATTTCCTGCATCCTCACCATTCCACTGACCTCCCTCTCATTTACACACATGTATTCTGTCTTGTTCCTACTGACCTTCATTCCTCTCCTCTCTAGAGCATATCTCCACCTCTCCAGGGTCTCCTCAACCTGCTCCCTACTATCGCTACAGATCAGCAAACATCATAGCACTAATATCAACATATTTTAACGGTGATTTCTGGAGATTTTAATCATGTCTTTTGTTTCCTCCAATCACAATTTGACCAATATGTGTGTGCAAAAGGAACTCTGAGTCCAGCTCAAGCGGCGAAGGAGCAGTACAGGAGAAAGCTGGGGCAGAAATTGCAGAATAACAGCATGAAGGAAGTGTGGGATGGGATGAAGATCATCACTGGCTGCAACTCGAAGTGGGTGCCACCATCGAGAGAGACATGGAGAGAGCAAACCAGATGAAAAAACTTCTTTAACTGGTTTGACCACCCTAACCCACTCACACCTCGGAGTACTGCACCCTCCACCCATTCTACTGCTGATACCAGCATAGTTTCAGAGAGTTTCACCCAACCCACAATTACAGCAGGCCAGATAAGCAGAGAGCTGAGGAGACTTTGTGCCAGCAAAGCAAAGGGTCCTGATGGAGTATCGCCACAACTGCTGAAGGCCTGTGCGTTGGAGCTGGGGAGTCCTCTACAGCGCATCTTCAACCTGAGCCTGGAACAGGAGAGTGTCCCAAGGCTTTGGAAAACATCTTGCATCACCCCAGTCCCAAGGGTATCACGTCCTAGTAAGCTCAACAACTTCCAGCCTGTCGCTCTGACGTCACATGTGATGAAGACCATGGAGAGGCTGCTGGTTCACCACCTGAGGCCACAGGTCTGCCACACCCTCGACCCTCTGCATTTCTCATACCAGGAGAAGGTGGGAGCAGAGGATGCCATCATTTATATGCTACACCGATCCCTCTCCCACTTGGACAGAGGCAGTGGTGCTGTAAGAATTATGTTTCTGGACTTCTCTAGCGCCTTCAACACAATCCAACCTCTGCTCCTTAAGGCCAAGCTGACAGAAATGGGAGTAGATTCATACCTGGTAGCATGGATCGTGGACTATCTTAAAGACAGACCTCAGTATGTGCGTCTCGGGAACTGCAGGTCTGACACAGTGGTCAGCAACACAGAAGCGAACTGTACTTTCTCCGGTCCTGTTCAGCCTATATACATCGGACTTTCAATACAAGGTTTGCAGACAACACTGCTATCGTGGGCTGCATCAGGAGTGGGCAGGAGGAGGAGTATAGGAAACTAATCAAAGACTTTGTTAAATGGTGCAATTCAAACCAACTACAACTGAACATCAGCAAAACCAAGGAGCTGGTGGTAAGCTTTAGGAGGCCCAGGCCCTTCATGGACCCCATGATCATCAGAGGTGACTGTGTGCAGAGGGTACAGACCTATAAATACCTGGGAGTGCAGCTGGATGACTGCCAATACTGATGCTCTGTGTAAGAAAGGACAGAGCCGACTATACTTCCTTAGAAGGCTGGCGTCTTTCAACATCTGCAATAAGATGCTGCAGATGTTCTATCAGACAGTTGTGGCGAGCGCCCTCTTCTGTGCGGTGGTGTGCTGGGGAGGCAGCATAAAGAACAGGGATGCCTCACGCTTGGACAAACTGGTGAGGAAGGCAGGCCCTATTGTAGGCACAGAGCTAGACAGTTTGACATCTGTGGCAGAGCGACGGGCACTGAGCAAGCTTCTGTCAATAATGGAAAATCCACTGCATCCACTGAACAGGATCATCTCCAGACAGAGGAGCAGCTTCAGCGACAGACTGCTGTCACTGTCCTCCTCCACTGACAGACTGAGGAGATCGTTCCTCCCCCACACTATGCGACTCTTCAATTCCACCCCATTAAACGTTAATATTATACAAAATTATTGTTTGTCTGTTATACCTTCATTGTTATCACTGTTTAATTTAATATTGTTCATTATCAGTATGCTGCTGCTGGAGTAATTTCCCCTTGGAAACGAAAACAAGATCATGGTCTTGTTTTATATTAATGTAAGGGAAACATACAACTCTGTGGCTATGTATTCCTTAGGTATATCTGATCCCAACATATGAATCTACTAGTTGAATACCTGTCAAGGCATCTTTATACATAATATGCTACCGTGGCTGTTCGTTTGTCTGTCCAGGATTTTAAATCACCTGTAGGTCGCAAACCGTTTGACCTATTGACCTGATATTTGGTACACATATACTACGTGACATCAACTATACGCTTTTGGGGTGATGATTGAAAAATTAAAGAAAACATACTAAGTAATTGCAACAGAAACACAGACTTAATGAGTTTAAACACGAAAGAGGAGAAGAAGCAGGCTGCTAGGGTGGAAATAAGAAGAGCTGCTCAGGAAGCAGCAAGCGCAACAAATACTAAATGTACAGAGATAGAGTATGAAAAATATGAATGCTTAAGTCTAGAGGTGCCGTTACTGGTAATACAATAAAAAGTAAATTTCTTGAGTGTTTAATTTGAATAACGTTTGTGATGTGGATGCTGGCAGCTTCACAGTTTCTGCTTCTTTTTTGTGAGAGCATGTTTTATTGAGCAGCTATATGTGTACATGTGCTGAAGCAACATCTTTGCATGACTGACTGGCAAATCAGCGTTATACATTTTGAGATTTTGAAAATGAATCTGTTGTTTCTACTGTTTTGTTTGTTCATCTCAGCTGGCACACTGCTCTTGATTTCTGACTTTTGGATGATGAGTCAGGACCTCCTTCTGTTTTTATTTTGAGTAACTATAATTCTCAGGTACAATAAGGTATTTCTTGTTGTCAATATTAAGGCTGTGGAGCATTTACATTTTAATTATTGAGAATTCTTTGATTTTTTCTCTTTATCAGCATCTAACTACACAGACAGAACAAAGCAAAGCATAACAAAGCAAACTGAATATTTTTAATATTCAATAATTGTTAGATATCAAAAACACTATAAGGAAGTGGACAAAAGAACCTGTGAATGACCAATATCTGATGGAGCTGGATATCCTGTATGCGGTTTGTGTTGAGGACATTGAGGGACTCAATTACTGTAGTGGCACTATTGTAACTTTTTTGTCAGTAATATAATTCTCAAACATGCAAAGCTTGAATAACATGAAGGTCTTGAACGACCTACAAAACAAAAAGAGGAGGGACTATAGGTCAGGAGATTGGGAATTCAAGTTCAAGTGCAATCTACTGCAAAACAGTATCAAGTAAGAATGGAATAAAATGATGAACATCACTATATATAAGTAGATTGGTGATCAGATGGTGGAAGTGAATTTGGACAGGGTCATTGAGCTACATCTGTTTTTCAATGTATGTCACTTCTATCTGTCAGTCAGGCCCTCCTCCAACACCTAACTAGATTCTGTGTACCAGATTGGGGAGATCCCAACCTACACCGCCTACGTTTTCATTTTATTATATGGACATCATCCCAAGTGCCTGTACTACTCCTCTGCACTGGCCAAGTAAGAAGAAAGCTTTGGAAGATCAATACATGTGAGGCAGTTGGCTATAACGACATCAGCCCAAGAGTGCTCAAGGCATACACTAGACTGCTCCCTGGAATCTTTAATTACCTGTTTACCTTTTTGCTAAGCCTGCACAGTCTGTCGCAGCTGTGGAAAAGGCAAAAACAAAAGCATATACAGTACTTATCTTCCAACTTGGTATGCTTCATACCAGCCGTAAGTCCTTGTATTTTTCACTCTCTTAATCTAAGTTTACATTATACTGTATACTGCTAGTTTTCCAAGTCATTTATTTCCAGTCTTTAGGTCACTTCTTAGTTTATTTCTGTTGTCACAATTTATATTAAAAAGACTGATGTCTAGAATGTGATACTGCCATATTACATCTTGTCAAAGATATAATTTGGCAGTGGTCCTTTTTACCCTGCTAAGGCATCCTTGTTAGCTATTCCTAAATTTAAGATGCTTACACAAAGTGACAGAACTGTCAGCACCATTCTTTACAACATGAATTATGCTCTTAGGATGATGTGGGGTGTTGTGCTTGTTAGGCTTGGTGTAGAAGCTGAATGCATCTATTTCAGTACCATCAGACTATAGAGTATGAATCCACTTGGCTGCTGTTTACTAGAAGGCATATGACCAAAACGTGATGTGAGTTATTTTCAACAATGGCTCTTGTCTTCCACTCTCCTATGAAGCAAAAATGTACTAAACATCCAGGCAATTACTGTTGCTTATTTCTGAGTAATTATTTTAAAAATGCTGTAGAATGCATAAAAATGTCCTTCCGGTTTGGAGGATTCCCCTTTCAACATAAATGTTTAATTGCTAATTACTGTTTTCTGGGGATTTTCACACTCTTAAATTTTCATGTAACTTTCTTTTTATTATGCTTTGAAAGTTAGTCTGGTATATCCTACAAAACAATACATTTACCCTCAGTTCACGGGAAACCCTTTCATAGGGTAAACTAAATTCCCCTAAGAATATGACTTCTAATGAGAGGATTAACAATATTGGTTCCACAAGAACTTACTCAAATATGGAAGATCAAAAGGTGTAATACTTTTGAATTTATAATTAATTTTGAATGATCTGTAAAATTTTGTTCTCACAGAGGTAAAATGCTGACAGATTTTGTAATGTAGCTAAAAGGCAGAAAATTCAATTGCACAATGTATTCAGATTCAAACATATTGAATTATGAATATGTTTGATCTCCAGCATGTCTGTTTTAATCTGATATCGTGCTGGGTGTCTCAATTTCATAATAAAAAACAAAACATTTTGTATATAATCTCTCTGATAGGGATGGCCAGGCAAGTAAGATGGACACAGGACAGGGACAAGAATCTAACCAAATATGGAGAGAAAGAGAAAGAAGGTAGCACTGAAAGTGACACTGTCTGCCTTCATGCCAGGCCTAATGAAGGGCAACTCCTGGGGGAGAGAAGTCTTGTAAATCCAACAGATCACCTGGAAGAGTTGACAACAGAGGCCCCCCAGTTGGAAAAAGAGGGAGTTAAGGTCTCAGAAAAAGTATGCAAGTGATATTTTTGTTGGTGAAGAGTGACAGAGGGCTAAACCCAGCTGAAAATCACAGGGATCAAATTAAAAGATTACTAGCAAAACAGTAGTAGTTAATCAAAAACTAATTCATATTGTAGCCAAGTTGGCAACTGACTACTCTGGAAGTACAGAAACGAAAATAGCTATGACCTAGGGCGTCATTTATTTATACACAACAAAAGGCTTAAAATGTGCCTATGAAACTTTCCATGCAAAGTTTGGGATTTATAAAAGAAAACTTGACATTAAAGCATGCATATATTTGTGCCAAGTCTGAACCATTTTAGAGAAACTTGAAAATATAGCACCCTTGATCAAGCAGGATAAGGCAACCAGACCAGCTAAATTAACAAATAACATATAAAATAATAAATATCACAGAGTTCTTATTATAATGTGCGTTGATGAGACAAACATATTAAACCTCAGAAGTGCTGAATATAATGTCCAGACTCTTTTTTATTCCCATTTGTAACAGCCAACCCCTTACCCAGACTATCAGCTACACAACCAAGACCTGTGGCCTCACTAAAACTGAGGCCTCTAAGGACACCAAGCCATACCCTTACAAGCAGTCTTTTCCCCCAATCGATGAATAAACAGGCAATGCAAGTCAGAGTGTAAAATTAAGTTCAGATATATTGAAAAGTGATAATATATATATATATATATACATACACAATTCCCCTACCATCCCAAAGGCACAAGTGGAAGATGCTATACATATACTATTTACAACAAGCACACGAATATAAAGCAATCAAAACAATAGAAAGCCCTCTCTTGTCCCTTAACAATAAATGAATAAACACAGAACATGAAACACAGAACACAGATCAAAAACAAACTGCAATGAATGAATGAAATAGCAAAGTAATGAATGTCCTGAATTAAATGAAATACTGTTCGATATATGTTTGCTCCTCCCCGAAATAAATCAAAATGATCTCATTGTGTGAGTCCTCGGCAGTGGTTGAAATAAATCCAAACCCCTGAGTTTCTCTGAACTGGCTGATGTACTGGTGATCCGGTCAAAGAAAAAAGCAGATGGTAAGGTTGCGCAATGAGAAGTAAACAATGATTTTGTGAAATGAATGTGAAATGGCTCCTCTCTTCTCTTGATCTCTCTTCCTTGATCCTTCCCTCCTGTGGTTTAAATAAAAATATCCCGGATGGAATTGTTGCGTCAAAAATATCAGTATTGGGGTCACTGCCTCCCTGCATCATCCTTCCCCGTTTGTTTTCCAGGAACAACATTTACATAGACACACAAGTGATTTAAACGGAACGATGCAAAAAAGATGCAACTTAGCACAAGACACACATAAAATATCTACAATCATGTAGCCCCGCTACACAGTTATGAGGGACAATGTTGCATATTTGCACTGAAGCTTTTTGTCAGTTTATATAACCTACCTGTTATCACTTGGCAGGGAACTGGCTGACAGGTCAGGAATATCTTAGCCAAGCTTTACTCCATCATGCGCACTGGGCACGAAACCATTAGCTGAATGAGAAAGTGCAACATCCAGTTTTTGTTTGGTGTGGGAGTACACATATAATACATGAAATTTTTGCCTACACAAAAAAAGACAGTTTGCAGAAGTTTTCCGGTTCTCCTAATGTAGCCTTTATTAGGTGTACGACTGAAAAAGTAGGTAACAACATTTAGAAGGAAACAAAGCCTTTGCAGAAAAAAATGCAATGTAATATCAGTAATCACCAAAACAGATGGAGATAAAATCATTGGCCATAAAAATATAATGCACATATTTAGACTACTATAAATCCTTATGTTCTACTCAGTTTAAAGAATACAAGACACAATCTAATGCCTTTTTTGATAAATTACAGATACCACAGCTTGATACTCTCAGTGCAGAGGAATTACTCAACTTTATAAACTCACTTCAAAGCAGGAAAGCACCAGGTCCAGTTGGCTACCCTGCTGTATTTTATAAAAAAATGAATGCTCCAATGCTTAATCCGATCTGGAATGGATTAAGGACGTATACCAAGGTACCATTGTACACTGAAATTAACTGCATACTGTTTATTAGTTTAATGTATCTGATTGTAATTAACCTGTAACAATATAATAATCCACAGAATGGTCAAACTATTCTAAATACCATAGCTGCTTTAGCGTTGTTACTCTCACTGCACCTTCTTCTTCTTTCAACTGCTCCCATTAGGGGTTGCCACAGTGGATCATCTTTTTCCATATAACTCTCACTGGACCACTCGGAGTATTAAAATCACTGTATCTGAGTGGGGAATCACAACTCTACAGCAGCTGACTGGAAAGACAGTTATCACTATACAACATCTAGCACATATTGTCTCAGCCATGCTGTCTATTTCAACTGCTCTCATATGGTAAACGCTTGGGAGCCTGTCCTCGCAGTTCAGGAACAGTTTCATCCCAAGAACTATAAATGCACTCAATCAGTCCATCAATTGCTCCTTGTAGAACGCTTTGTACTTATAAGTACAATTACCTCATTGTAAACTTGCGATACAGTTATAATATTGCACAACCTGAGCCACTTTATAACGTGAGTATTTACATATGATGACAATATTATTTTTAAGATGAAATGCAGCAAAATATGTTTATTATATTATACAGATAAAACTTTAACTTCATTTAAATAATCGACTGTATATTGTTAATAATAAAACATGTGAAGACACAGTTCCGCAGCACTAGCCAGGAGCTGGCGCTCCGTTCACGGATTGTTCCTGCCTCACGATGTATTCTTGCTGGGGCTGGTGCGACAAGGGAAGGATAGATGGATGGAATAATTAAACATGTACTATGAAGATATTTCAATGTCCCATAAAAGTTTTAAAGAATCGGTGCTCTAAGCTTACAGATGGCTTAACGTCTACTACAGAGCTGAATGTGTGGCGATTGGTTACTTGGAGAAAAAAAAGGAAGGACAGGAATTGGAGGTTAGTACATTTGAAAGAGACAGTACGGCTGCAATAAATTATTTCATCAAAGGTCACACACAGAGCAGCAAGCATCTTGCGTCAGGCATGAACAATCACTGCACCACTGTGTTCCTATGTTTAATAACATGCTTTAACATGAAAATGATATACAATACAATTTATTTTTGTATAGCCCAAAATCACACAAGGAGTGCCGCAATGGGCTTTAACAGGCCCTGCCTCTTGACAGCCCCCCAGCCTTGACTCTCTAAGAAGACAAGGAACAACTCCCAAAAAAGTTTAGGGGCAATGTAACTAAAAACTCGACCTCCCACTATTTTTTTATTAATCCTTGGAATCATAGGCAGACCGGCATCCTGAGATCTTAATGTGCTCTCTGGTTTGTAAGTAATGATAAGTTTAGACAAGTAAGCCGGACCTTGGCCATTTAATGCTTTATATGTTAAAAGAAGGATTTTGAAATCTGCCCTAAACTTAACCGGGAGCCAGTGTAAGGATTTAAGAACTGAAGTTATATGTTCATATTTTCTTGTTCTTGTGATAATTCTTGCAGCAGCATTTTGGATTAACTGGAGGCTGTATAAAGATCAGTTTGAAAATCCAGTGACCACCGCATTGCAGTATTCAATCCTACTAGAAATAAATGCATGAATTAAATTCTCAGAATCCTGTTTATTTAGAAAGCATTTAAATTTCCTAACATTTTTAAGATGGAAGAAACATGATTTGGACAACTTTGTAATATGTGCTTTAAATGACATGCTAGAGTCAAAGAGAACTCCGAGATTTCGGGCTGATTCAGTAAAATGAATGGTGATTCCAACTGAGTTAAACGATGACAGAATATTGTTGTGATCAACGTCATTCCCTCCAACAATTAACATCTCTGTTTTATCTGTGTTTAAAGACAAGTAGGCAAATGGATGGATGGATAGTTCTCATCCATCCAGTCCTTTAATTCACTAACACAACTAATTAATGACAACATCGGAGACACTTCATTTGATCTAAATGAAAGGTATAACTGGGTGTCATCTGCATATGAGTGAAAATTAACATTATGTTTCCTAATGATAGATCCCAGTGGAAGCGTGTAAAGTGAAAACAGTAAAGGTCCCAGTACTGAGCCCTGCGGGACAACATATTGAACTTCTGTGTATAATGATGGAGTACTGTCAGCACATTTCTCTACATATTGGAATGGATTTGATAAATAAGAACTAAACCAGGCGAGCAAGGTGCCTGTAAGCCATCATTTTCTAGCCTATGCAGTAAAATAGAATGGTCAATGGTGTCAAATGCTGCACTCAAGTCTAACAACATATTTACAGTGGAGTTTCCTTCATCAGAGGATATCAGAATGTCATTTACAACCCGCGTTAGTGCCATTTCTGTACTGTAACCAGTGCGGAAACCAGACTGGAATTTCTCAAATAAATTGTAATGCGTAAGATGTGACTGAAGCTGATTGGCAACTACTTTTTCTAGTATTTTAGAGAGAAAGGGTAGATTTGAAATAGGCCTGAAATTATTAAGTACGTGTGGGTCTAGGTCTGACTTTTTAAGTAATGGTTTAATGACTGACACTTCTAGTGCTTCAGGTACTGTACCATGCAATAATGAACTATTGATAATGTTTAGAATAGGCACTGCAAGAACATCCATGGCACTTTGTACTAGTTTTGTTGGCACTGGATCTAGGTAACAAGTAGTGGGCTTCATTTTAGAAATTAAAGTTAAGACTTCCTGCTCAGTTACAGGATTAAAATTGCTAAAGTGCTGATTGCAATGTGAGACAGGGTCTGCTAGGCTAGTATTTGGTTTGTACTGTGATGCTGAGATCTGGGATCTTATATTTTTAATTTTCTCATTGAAGAAGTTCATAAAGTCTTTACTGCTAATGTCTTTTGGTATTTTGCACTGTAGATCTGAATTCCCATTTGTTAATTTAGCCACTGTTCTAAACAGTACCTGCGGATTTTTATTACTGCTATTATTGTAGAATAGTATTCTGCACGAGCTTTAAAGAGGGCTTTTTTATATTTATTAACACTCTCTGTCCATGCAATTTGAAAAACATGTAGTTTTGTTGTTCTCCATCTGCGCTCCAGTTTTCGACACTCTAATTTAAGAGCACAAGTGTTTTCATTAAAGCAGGGAGAGTTTCTATGTGCTTTGATCACTTTTGTTTTAAAGGAAGCCACTGTGTCCAGAGCATCTCTCAAGGTCACATTATAATATGTTAGCTGATCTAAATTGTATTCCACGCTTACATTTGATGTTAACTGATCTAAATGGTTTTCCACAATGACACTCTACTTACTCAAAGTATCTACAAATTTTGAAGCAGAACTACAATCTAGATGTTGCACTGTCTTTGTTTTAATCTGTGAGTGCGTTGGCAAGGGCAGAACTAAATCAAATGTAATTAAGTAGTGATCGGAAATAACTTCATGTAATGGAGTAATGTTTAAATTTTGAATTTCAACATTATAAATTATAATTAAATCTAATGTGTGATTATGATTATGAGTTGGACCTTTGACAATCTGACAAAATCCTACTGAATTTAACAAATAAGTAAAACATTTGCTAAAAGTGTCAGTTTCCACATCAATGTGTATATTAAAATCCCCCATCAGTATTACGTGATCATAATTTATAGCCAAATCAGACAGAAGGCATGAATTCAGTCATGAACAATGAATATGGCCCTGGTGGTCTGTAGACTAGCACTATAATTGTGCTAGAATCTCTAGACTTATGAAGGAACGAGTATCCATCTGGTGACGCCTCAGCTAGGAGAAGAGTGTCACATTTACTAAGCTAGGTTTCAGTGAGAAGACACAGATCAGATTTTGTACCTAATATAATATAATTTACCAAAACAGCTTTATTGCATTTAAAACTGCATGATTCTATCTGAACTGGTGATATATTTTTTGTTTTAATTTGAAGTAAATTTCTATTACAGATACCCCTGGTGGAGGGTCTGGTTTTATTCATTGGTCTAATTATACACCTTATTTTTTGGTTATCAATTAATTTAAGGTTTGTATCAAGACTAAATTTGCTGGATGCCCCACAACAGGGATTTTGGGTAACAGCTTATCTGGTAACAGATATCAAGTATACATCTCAGTATTTTAATTATTCAAAGAGCTGTAATATCACGAATGTAATGGATTCTGTGTCCTGTTAGAGGAAGAGAAAGCCTGTTTAAAAATTACATAGTGATTCACACACATAGAGCACATAGAAGATCAATTACAAAACAAAGCATTTACAGTAACGTACTACTTTAGTTACGATGGTATTTGAGAAACTAGTAAATTAAATGATTTTAAGATGAAGTTTATGATGTTCTACTTTAATCTATACTAATAAAAGGCAAAGCCCTCACTGACTCACTCACTCACTCACTCACTCACTGACTGACTCATCACTAATTCTCCAACTTCCCGTGTAGGTAGAAGACTGAAATTTGGCAGGCTCATTCCTTACAGCTTACTTACAAAAGTTGGGCAGGTTTCATTTCGAAATTCTACGCGTAATGGTCATAACTGGAACCTATTTTTTCGTCCATATACTATAATAGATTTCTGCTCGATGCCCGTGGGAGGAGGAGTTACGCCTCCCACGTAATTTAGTGCTTGCCCATATAAGGTCGTCCGTCAGCGGCAATAGAATAGAAACACTGCCGCTAAATATTCACGGGTGAAGGACTGTGCTTATGCAGAGAAAGATGAGATGGTCAGGGTAGTGTTTGGCACAAACTCGGCGAAACTGCGAGAGAAACTTTTAAGTGCCGGGTATTAGCTAACATTAAATATAGCCGTGGACATTGCAAGAGATGGCACCAGCACAGCTGGAACCCTTCAATGCATGTACACCAAACGGCTCACGTGAAATGACGCAGTGCACAGACAAAAAGCAACAGTTCCAAAGAGTGCTGAACAAAAACCGAATTACACAATTGAGAAGGTAGCAAAAAAATATGAAGCATGTGATACATACAAGCATATTCATAAGTGCAGCTACTGCGGAAACAAAGCACACGGTGGAAAAAGTCAATGTCCCGCTAAAGGAATACAGTGTAAAAAAAAACCCGTGCATACAGTGTGTCACGTCTCAGATAAAGAGGAAGACGTGCTGTTTATTGATGCAGTAAGAAACGAATCGATGAATGAAACCTGTTATCTTTACAACGACTGACAAACACGGAATGTAACTTGAGCACATCCTACAAATACCAACCTGATTGAAAGAAATAATGATAATCAAATCCTTGATGACAGCAACACTCCTAACACTCACAAAACAATTACTGTATATTGACACTCATGTTACGTTATTTTTAAAATGTTCCTTTTTCTTTTTCATAACTTCTTTAACACACTACTTCTCCTATAGCTGGTATATATATATATATGTATATATATACCCCGATCTACATACGTTCAAATAGATAAACCACATGCCGTGGCGCAATGGTAGAGGCTTTGCCTCTAGCGCCGAGGTTCAATTCCCGAGAGGGGGTGCACTGAGTATGTACGTGCGCTTCCAGATTCATTTTACCTTCGCATCCCCTTGGTTTGAGATGTATGAAAAAATATGCGGTTAACGCAGAAAGACAGATCACCAATTGAAGCTTTATGAATAATGGATACTTTATTCGCCATCAATGATTGTTTTGGTAAAGCCATACTCAGTGTATTCATTAGATGAACGGTAAAAAAGTAAGAGCGAGGGGAGGGTGACTTATTGAGGCCCGCAGGCAAAACCACAATAGCACGCGGGCTCGATGTACTGTAGCGCGCATCATCTCGATCTGAATTGTGCGATCACATTCGAAAAAATATATCTTTTCAAGTTCTATTTAGTCCACATGTGTCAAACTCAAGGCCTGCGGGCCACATCCGGCCCAGCGTGTAATTATATCCGGCCCGCAATATCATTTTATATACTGTATTATTGTTATTAATGGCCCGGGGATATGAAGCGCTGGTAACACAATAAACTACAGATCCCATAATGCAGCGCTTCAGCTGCCTTGCCGAAAACGTACCGCGTTAATCAAGTCTAGCTTATGATGCTGCAAGTTATTGCAAAGCTAGCCCACATGATGCCGAAGAGAAAAGTTGATTCTGAGCCTTTAAAAACTGATGGGAGGCTGAGTATATGTTTACTGACATTGCCGGTAAACCCGTGTGTCTCATTTGTGGAGCTAATGTGGCTGTAATTACAGAATTTAATCTAAGACGGCACTATGAGACAAAACATCAGGATAACCTGAAAGACCTGAATGCAATGCAGAAGATACAGAAAGCAGAAGAGTTAAAGAAGAATCTGACACTTCAGCAGACGTTTTTACCCGAGCAAAATCACAAAGTGATTTCAAGTGAAGCTGCTTTTATGGGAGACACAAATGCACCAGTGCAACTTGCCCCACTTTCCCTGTTGCCAAGTAATGTTGAACCAAGTCAGCACAACAGTGTTCCCAAATACGCACTTTGCTGATAAACTGGGCGCACTGTGCACTGAGTTCGCACGATGCTTTGGTGACTTTGAAGAACAAAAAAAGAATTTTGAGTTGTTTCGCAACCCATTTGCCGTCGATGTGGAAACTGTACCTGTGCAGATTCAGATGGAGGTGATTGAGCTGCAGTGTAATGGCACACTGAAGGCAAAGTACGATACTGCAGGGCCCGCACAGTTTATTCACTCCATTCCGCAGAAATGCTCCAGCTCCGTCTACATGCGGCTCGAACCTTGTGCATGTTTGGTAGCACATATCTGTGTGAGAAGCTCTTCTCAGTGATGAAGACTAACAAAACAGCACACAGGAGTCGCCTCACTGATGAGCACCTGCAGTCTATCCTGAGAATCTCCACAACACAGAACTTCACACCAAACAGAAACGAACTTGTTGCCAAAAAAAGATGCCAGGCATCCAGCTCTGATAAAATGACATAAGAGCAAAGACAACTGAATGATTTGATTTGTTATTGCTGAAAAGAACAAATTTTATTTATATTTCCAAATTTTGTTATGCAGCATGTTCATATTTGAATTTGTATAATTTTGACAGGATATATTTTTATGGAGAGCAAAATCTTTTGGGATATTTAAAATTTAAGTTTATTTTTTATATAAAATTACATAAGAGTAAAGAAGTTTGAATGTTTGTTCTTTTAACGTTTACTTTATTTCTAACTGATATAATTTAGACAGGATATATTTTTATGGAGAGCAAAATATTATTAGTTATTTAAGGTTTGAGTTGATTTATTTCGGAATAATATTCTTGTCTGTTTTTATTCATATTTATCTTCAAAAAAGTTAAGTTTTAAAGTTTTAAAAGTTTAGTTTTAGTGTGTTCAATAAATGTTTATCCTGTTCGGTCCGCGACCTAAAGTGTGTTTTGGATTTTGGCCCCCTGTGCAATAGAGTTTGACACCCCTGATTTAGTCGACACAAATATCTTTGGTTGGAATGTAAGGTGAATTTACTCTTTACATTTGTATGGAGAAGAAAAATGTATGCAATGATGCTGTGGTCCCCGGCTGGGGCTGGAGCCCGGCCAGGACGCCCAGGAGGACGAGAGGAGGGCTTGTGCCTCCTCCAGACCGCGAGGGGATGTCCGTCCTGGTTATGTTGGGGGCCTCGGGTAAAGGGCTTGGAAGCCCAGCCCTGTAGGGACCCGTGGCCACCGCCAGGCGGCGCCCCGATGCTGGTATATCCTGTGTGGTCCCCAGCCGGGACGCCCAGGAGGACCAGAGGAGGGCTTGTGCCTCCTCCAGACCGAGAGGGGGCGTCCGCCCTGGTTATACTGGAGGCCTCGGGTAGAGGACTTGGAAGCCCAGCCCTGTAGGGGCCCGTGGCTACCACCAGGCGGCGCCCCAATACCTTATTATCCCGGGAGCCCGGCACTTCTGCCACACCAGGAAGTGCCGGGGGGAAGACGACAGGGGACACCTGGACGGCTTCTGGGTGCGCAGCTGGCACTTCTGCCACACGGGGGTGTGTCCGCGGGAGATTGCCAGGAAGCAGCTGGAGCCCATCCGTGTTCCTATAAAAGGGGCTGCCTCCCTCCAGTCATTAGTGGAATTCGGGTGGAAGAGGACGGAGCTGGAGTGAGGACTGGAGGCGGCCAGGACTGTGTGGCCTGGACATTGGGGGAATCGGTGCTGGAGGCACTGGGGTTTGTGTGCACGTAAATCTTGTAAATATTATTGTAAATAAACAGTGTGTGGTGACAATATGATGTCCGTCTGTCTGTGTCCGGGTCCAAGTTCACAATGCCTACATTTAACTTACATTCCTACCAAAGATATTTCTGTCGACTAAATAAAAATTCCTTCTATTTAAAATTTAAATAGAACTTGAACAGATACGATAGTTCATAATATCCACGCAGACTTGCATGTAAGAGCGGGAGTCATACATCTTAACAAGCAGCGTATTGCACTGATAAGAAATAGCCTGCCCATTTAATTATTTAGGAATGGATAAATAGATTTTGTACAAATAATGTTTTTCATTTTTCTTCCTTGATGGATTCTGCCATCCCCAGCAACAGTTGCTCGCACCCCAAAGAGTGTATGTATATATATATATATATATTTATATATATATATTGTCACACACGTGTGCATGGGAAGCAGCTGAAGGGCTTAGACAATACTGTTTATACATCTGCCCAGGGCGGGGTACGCTGACGCTCTTTCTGAGTTCTCTGCAGGTCTTACCCGGAAATCCCACCAGGAGCCGCCATTTCCAGGAAGGACACATCACTCGGTTCCGGCCCCAAGAATGAGGTCACTTCGGTTCCGGCCCCAAGGATGATGTCACTTCCAGTTCCGCCCAGAGGACGACATCATTTCCGCCCTCTGTGCTATAAAGCTCACTGCCTTTGCTTAGGCAGGCAGTTCTGTTTTGGACTCTGTTGTGTAAACAACTGTTTAAAATGCCTCAAAGACTTTTGCAGCCGGGAAACCGCATTAAACGGGTGGCTGCCCCAAACCTTTCCACGCCTCTGGTCTCCAGTTCTTACAGTGGCGAGTCGGCAGGATGGTGTCCCGAAGAACCGGGACACGAACTTCAAGGAACCAGGTGGGTGAGTACCGGGGCGAGTTTGGGGCAGGGAGTGCGCGGAGGGTCAGGAAGGACGCGTGCAGGCTCTGCTCCACGAGCATAACCGGGGCTACCAACCCATCTCGTGGAGAAGGTAGAGGGGACCCACAGGCGTGGGCTGGCTTCTGGGGAAAACACACGAGTGGCTCAGTATGCTCTTCTGGGTAGGAAAGCCGAGCGCCCATCGGGACCAAGGTCCCTGTTAACGATGGGCTGTCCCCAGGCCGGCAGGTGAAGAATATAATAGACTGGGAGTTTAACCCAACAAAGGGCTGTCAGAGCAGGCTATGGCTCTCTGGCAACAGGTGGGTGAGTGGCTACGGCCATTTGATTTGACCCCCTTGCAAATAGTGCAGCAAGTGGCCTGTTTTTGCTGCTACAGCGATACCCCAGGAATTTGCCCAGCCGGCCTGGGGGAATTCCATTCTATGGACGAGCTGCTACAGCTCTTGCAACCCAGAGGCGGCTGTGAAACCTGGGAGGCAGAACAGCCGCTCTGTGGACTACCCGGAGTTATGTCCTACAAAGCAGTCCCTTCCACGCAATCCAGAGCCTGTTCGAAGTCGCGGGCCGCCTGGCTTGCGACCTGTCGGGAACAAGGCGGACCGTAGGGGACAATGGCGGGTTGTTTGTGTGCCCTTAGCATTCCCTGGCGGATAAACATACGGGAGAGCTTCTTATTAATGGACATATGATAACAGCGCTGTTTGATTCCGGCAGTAACGTGTCTGTCGTTGCTCGCCGTTTTGTTCTACCGCAACAATGGATTAAGAAAAAGACCAGTCTAAAATGTATACACGGAGATATCCGCCGTACAATACCGCCCGGTGTTACGTATGTCTCGGAGGAACCCTTCGCAGCTTACGTGGCGGTACACCGGATCCTCCGCTTCCGTAATCCTCGGGCGGGACTGGTCTGACAGTAACCGCGGTAGTTTAGAAAGCATTCCCCGAAAAGCTTTTGGCCTCGTTATAGATGATAAAGATTCATCTCAAGCTGCTTCCACACCGTGTAATCAGCCGACAGGGAGTGGGGCGGTAGGCCAAGAGAGTGACGAAGACACTCCCGGACCGTCGCGGGCTACTACGTCATCCACTAGCGCCCGCAGCGAGGAGGATTCTCCGCCCTTGAGGTCAGACCGACCCGCTCTCTGAGTTGCACTTTCAGTTTAGAGCGAGCCGGCTTCTTTCAAGAGAGAACAGTGGAATGACGACTCTCTGAAGCACATAAAGAATGCAGTGGTTCTCGTTAACGGCCAACGCGCATTTGCCCATGCCACAGGGACCTCACTTTGTCATGATAATGATTATTGTATCGGGTTGCTGAACATGAGGGAAGGTCCGGAAGTTGTTGCTAGTCCCGCGGACCTACCGGCGGCAGGTTTGCGAGTTAGCACACTCTCACCTTCTTGGAGGCCATCTCGGCCCCGATAAAACATTAGAGCGCATTAAGCTCCGCTTTTTGGCCGGGATTAATGAGGAGGTTCGCGCTTTTGCATTTCCTGTCCGGAGTGTCAACTGCGGCAAATTCCTAGGAAGGACCGTGCTCCTCTGATTCCCCTTCCCCTTATTGACGTTCCTTTGACAGGATTGGGGTGGATATAGTAGGACCCCTAGAGCCCTCAGCCCGAGGATATAAATATATACTCGTCCTCGTGGATTATGCAACCCGATTCCCTGAAGCCGTTCCATTGCGCCGGCTACCACTAAAAATATTGCACGGAACTAGTAGGAGTCTTTTCACGGGTGGGCATTCCTAGAGAAGTCCTGACGGACCAAGGAACGCCTTTCACCTCGGAAACGTTCAAGGAGACTGCCAAGTTACTGAAAATAAAGCATTTAAAACCTCGTGTATCATCCTCAAACCGATGGGCTAGTGGAGAGATTTAATCAAACTCTCAAGCAAATGCTACGTAAGGTAGTCAGCAAGGATGGGAGGAATTGGGACCAACTCCTCCCCTTGTCCTCTTTGCCTACGGAAGTCCTCAAGCCTCTAGGGGTTCTCTCCCTTTGAATTACTATACGGAAGACAGCCCCGGGCTTATTAGATGTTTTAAAAGAGGGCTGGGAAGGGGAGGCACAGCCCTCCACTAATATTTTGGAGTATATCGCCCAATTGCGCGATAGATTTGATGCAATAAGACCTTCTAAAAGTCATATCGAGGAGGCACAATCAGCACAGGCCCGCCTGTATGACCGTGTACGACTCTCCGGGAGTTCCAACCGGGGATCGCCATGGTATTGGTTCCTACTTCACACTCTAAACTGCTCGCACATTGGCTAGGCCCCTACGAAATTAAGGAGAGGAAGGGATTGGTCGACTATTTGGTGAAACAGCCCAATCGCCACCAGCTGAGCGAATATATCATGTAAACCTGCTGAAACCGTGGAAGGAGAGGGATCCCGATCCCTCCTCCGGACAGCCCTGCTCTCTCTTGGAAGTAAGTTCCCTTAATTTCGCGAACAGCTATCTCCCAGACAGAGACAGGAGCTCGAAGCAGCTATCCGCTCGTCCCAGAGGTGGTAAGTGAACAGCCAGGTCGGACCTCTCTGATTGCGCACGACATATTGACTGACCCGGGGTGATCGTCCGTGAGCGACCCTACAGACTCCCGGAGGCAAAGAAAGTAGAAGTGGAACTGGAAATCAAGCGAATGCTGGCACTAGGAGTGATCGAGGAAAGTAGTAGTCCCTGGTCCAGTCCCATCGCCTTGATTGCTAAGCCTGACGGCAGTTGGAGGTTTTGCAATGACTTCCGTCGGCTCAACCAAGTTTCCGATTTGATGCTTATCCCATGCCTCGCGTGGATGACCTCCTCGAGACTGGGACCAGCCAAATTCTTGACTACACTTGACATGACAAAGGGGTACTGGCAGGTTCCTTTAACGGAGTCCAAGGAAAAACCGCGTTAGCACTCCTAGCGGACACTGGCAGTATCGTGTCCTTCCATTCGGGTTACACGGGGCGCCTGCGACTTTTCAGCGTCTGGTGGACAAAGTGCTCCGGCCCCATAACTCGTTCTGTGCTGCCTATCTGGATGACGTTGTCATCTATTCCAGCACCTGGAAGGAGCACATACAGCAGGTCACAGCAGTATTACGGACATTGGGAGAGGCGGGCTCGATCAACCCCAAGAAATGTTTCTTGGATTGAGAGAAGCCAAATATTTGGGCTACCTAGTGGGCGGGTACTGTGAGGCCACAGTGTTCCAAGTTGCAAGCCATAATGGCCTGGCCCGTCCAAAACCAAGCGGCAAGTCCAATCCTTTCTCGGTTTGGCGGGTACTACCGCCGGTTTGTGCCTCGTTCTCCGAGAGAGCGGCCCTTGACCGACTTGACAAAGAAAAGAGCTCCTAATACGGTGGTGTGGTCTGATAAAGCGGGGGCTGCATTCAGTGACTTAAAAAGGGCTCTGACTTCAGCACCTATCTTAATCTCCCCTAACTTCTCTCTCCTTTTGTCCTCCAGACGGACGCCGGACACAGGCTTGGGAGCCGTGTTGAGCCAAAGCGTCGACGGTGTTGAACACCCGTTATGTACCTGAGCGGAAACTGTTGGACGGGAGACCAGGTACGCGGCGGTGGAGAAAGAGGCTCTGGCGATCAAATGGGCGGTGACTCAGCTGCGGTACTACCTCTTGGGTCGCGTGTTCACTCTGGTGACGGATCATGCGCCTCTGAAGTGGATGGCCCTTCACAGGGAGTCGAATCCACGGGTCACGAGGTGGTTTCTTGACCTGCAGCAGTACAAATATACGCTGTTCATCGACAGGGGTCCCTTCATGCCAACGCCGATGCCCTCTCCCGGCCCACGACCTCTCGGTGCAGGTCGCCCGACCCGACGGGTCTGGGCTGAGGGGGGAGTCTTGTCACACACGTGTGCATGGGAAGCAGCTGAAGGGCTTAGACAATACTGTTTATACATCTGCCCAGGGCGGGTACGCTGACGCTCTTTCTGAGTTCTCTGCAGGTCTTACCCGGAAATCCCACCAGGAGCCGCCATTTCCAGGAAGGACACATCACTCCGGTTCCGCCCCAAGAATGAGGTCACTTCGGTTCCGGCCCCAAGGATGATGTCACTTCCAGTTCCGCCCAGAGGACGACATCATTTCCGCCCTCTGTGCTATAAAGCTCACTGCCTTTGCTTAGGCAGGCAGTTCTGTTTTGGACTCTGTTGTGTAAACAACTGTTTAAAATGCCTCAAAGACTTTTGCAGCCGGAAACCGCATTAAACGGGTGGCTGCCCCAAACCTTTCCGCCTCTGGTCTCCAGTTCTTACAATATATATATATATATATATATATATATATATATATATATATATATATATATATATATATATATATATATATATATATATATATATACTGCTCAAAAGAATTAAAGGAACACTTTTTAATCAGAGTATAGCATAAAGTCAATGAAACTTATGGGATATTAATCTGGTCAGTTAAGTAGCAGAGGGGTTGTTAATCAGTTTCAGCTGCTGTGGTGTTAATGAAATTAACAACAGATGCACTAGAGGAGCAACAATGAGATGACCCCCAAAACAGGAATGGTTTAACAGGTGGAGGCCACTGACATTTTTCCCACCTCATCCCTGACTGTTCCTTAACTAGTTTTGCATTTGGCTACAGTCAGTGTCACTACTGGTAGCATGAGGCGATACCTGGACCCTACAGAGGTTGCACAGGTAGTCCAACTTCTCCAGGATGGCACATCAATATGTGTCATTGCCAGAAGGTTTGCTGTGTCTCCTGCACAGTCTCAAGGGCATGGAGGAGATTCTAGGAGACAAGCAGTTACTCTAGGAGAGCTGGAGAGGGCCATAGAAGGTCCATAACCCATCAGCAGGACCAGTATCTGCTCCTTTGGGCAAAGAGGAACAGGATGAGCACTGCCAGAGCCCTACAAAATGACCTCCAGCAGGCCACTGGTGTGAACGTCTCTGACCAAACAACCAGAAAGACTTCATGAGGGTGACCCAAGGGCCCCATGTCCTCTAATGGGCCCTGAGCTCACTGCCCAGCAGCATGCAGCTCAATTGGCATTCGCCATAGAATACCAGAATTGGCAGATGCACCACTGGTGCCCTGTGCTTTTACAGATGAGAGCAGGTTCACCCTGAGCACGTGACAGAAGTGAAAGGGTCTGGAGAAGCCATGGAGAACATTATGCTGCCTGTAACATCATTTAGCATGAGCAGTTTGGTGGTGGGTTAATGGTTGTCTGGGGATGCATATCCATGGAGGGTCACACAGACCGCTACAGGCTTGACAAAGGCACTTTGGCTGCCATTAGGTATCAGGATGAAATCCTTGGACCCATTGTCAGACCCTATGCTGGTACAGTGGCTCCTGGTGCACGACAATTCCTGGCCTCATGTGGTGAGAGTATGCAGGCAGTTCCTGGAGGATGAAGGAATTGATACCATTGACTGGCCACCACACTTTCCTGACCTAAATCCAATAGAACACCTCTGGGACATTATGTTTTGGTCCATCCAATGCCACCAGGTTGCACCTCAGACTGTCCAGGAGCTCAGTGATGCCCTGGTCCAGATCTGGGAGGAGAAACCCCACAACACCATCTGTCATCTCATTAGAAGCATGCACCGATGTTGTCGGCATGTATACAAGAACACAGGGGCCATACAAAGTGCTGCGTACAATTTTGAGTTGCTGCAATTAAATTTTGGCAAAATGGACTAGCCTGCTACATAATTTTTCACTATGATTTTGGGCGCCTTTGAATTCAAGGCTCTGTAAGTTGATCATTTTCATTTCCATCAAACGATGTGGCATCCTTTCGTTCCTAACACATTACCCAGTCTATATCAGTATAGATATCCAGGAGAATTTCTTTTTCCCATTGAGATCTGATGTGTTTTCAAAGTGTTCCTTTAATTTTTTTGAGCAGTTTTATATATATGTGTGTGTATGTATATGTATATATGTAGATATGTATGTATATGTATATATATGTTTATATATGTGTGTGTGTATATATATATATGTATTTATGTGTATATATGTGTGTGTATGTATATATATATGTGTATATGTGTATATGTATGGATATGTATATATATATATATGTTTATATGTGTGTGTATATATATATATATATATATATATATATATATATATATATATGACAGCAACACTCATCACTCACAACAGTGACAAAACAATTACATTGACAATCATGTTACGTTATTTTCAAAATGTTTCCTTTTCTTTTTCATTACTTCTTTAACACACTACTTCTCCACTGCGAAGTGCGGGTATTTTGCTAGTGACAAAATAAACTACATGATTAAAGTGGAAATTTAGAGATTAAAGTTGGCATTTCATGCTTTTTCCCACTGTGTGCCTATTTTTTTTTCTCTGTACCCTAATAAGATTTCATATGACACTCAGACGATGGGCAATGACTCTCCTTTTCATGGCGACTTTGCTATCTAACAATTTCTTTTTTATTTCCGGCACTGTGCGACTTTGTGAACTTGAGCTTTCGAGTTTCTCTGAAACTCTATGTCACTTGATCAACTTCCTTTTGTTGTTTATACCACTGTTTAAACTAACAAATAGTACGTTTTTCCTTGCCTCAACTTGGTATTCGCTAAAATTCTTCTATTTCCCCCCGTGCTTTTGCCATTGCCTTTTCATGGAATGCTGAGCTTAAGGGCTATTTATATTGATTTGAATATTCAAAGAGGAGTAATTCTGGGAGGAGACAGGCGGGACAGCAGGTGTGTGCACGTGCGTTACTTTTACTTTTTTTTAACTGCGGTTAATTTATGTAGTGGAAGAACATGGAAGTTGGCATTCGGACAGATTTATGCATCTGTACTTTTTTGTGTGTACGCACATATCTGCTTTTTTCCATACACCATGTTATAGTGTGAATTCTTCACACAGCGTTATACATGAGGCTCCTGGATTCAAAATTAATTTGAACAAAAGTGTGCTTTTTCCGGTGAATTCTCTAGCAAACAGCATGCAATTGGACACCTCCACTTTTATCATTACAGATCAGTTTAAATACCTAGGGGTAAACATCATAAGTAAACATAAAGCTCTTTATCAACAAACTTTTGCTGTCTGCTTGGAAAAACTTAAACAAGATGTGCATAGTTGGTCCACCCTAAAACATCACTATATACATTGACAAATTATTTTTTAAGAAATTAGATTCAATCATAACTTCATTTGTTTGGAATTTGAAATAGCCACATCTGCAAAGGATGACCCTAGAATGACCTACATCAGAAGATGGCATGGCTCTACCCACAAACATATGCAGTTTTTAATATCTGGAAAACATTTGGGATTAAATTGCTTAGATATCTTTATATAGACAACAGCCTACGAACAATTACATTCCAAATGTAACTTTCCAGCAACACATTTCTTTCACTATCTTCAAATTAGAAACTTTGTCAAACAGAACCTGCCCGATTTCCCTAATCTCTCACCTTCCTCTACTCTGGGAAAAATATTGCTCAGTTTGGAGGACTGAGACAGCATTTCTGCAATATATAAAATTATTTTACAGTCCCTCCTTTTCAAAGATCCAAGAGGACAATGGGAAAAGATCTATCACTCAACATATCAGAAAAGGAGTTTAAGGTAGCAATGCAGAGAATTCACTCAAGCTCCATATGTGCAAAGCATACAATTGTTCTTAAAATTATATAGTGAGCACATCTGTCCAAAATGTTTACAGGGCAAGATCCAACCTGCGAATGCTGCAATCAAGTCCCAGCCTCACTAGGTCACATGTTTTGGGCCTGCACCAAATTAACACCATTCTGGACAAAAAATTTTAAGTGTCTTTCAGACAGCCTTGGTGTCACAATCCCTCCTAATCCACTAACAGCTGTGTTAGGTGTTCTTCCAGATGGGCTTAAAGCGGAGAAGGTCAAACAAACTGTGATTGTCTTTACTACACTATTGGCGCGCAGACTTATTTTGCTAACCTGGAAGAATCCTAACTCTTCTCATTTAAGTCAGTGGGTAACTAATGTTTTATACTATTTGAAATTGGAAAAAATTAAATTCTCAGTTAGAGGATCTGTGCAGAACTTTTTCAAAACCTGGCAGGATCTAATCAATAATATTTTAGAATAAATTCTTAAAGCACTGACGAAATAATTCTCTTCACATTTCTTTTTTTTTCTTTTTTTATCCCCCTATTAAACTCATCAATTTATGTATTTTGACCAGCTTTAAGTTTTACTCCGTTGGCCATGCTCTCTTTCTTCAGGGGTGGGGGTTGGGTTGATTTGTTTTCAATCCTATTTTTTGTAAAAATCGATATATCTGTATGGAATGATTACAATAAAATTAAAATAAAAAAAAACTAAAATTAATCTAAGCCAGAATCATAAACAACATTGTAGTGAAGACTGACGTTATAAAACTCCCTTACACTTATCTGATATAATGAGTGATTTTTTTTTCTTTTTGTAAATGATTCTTTGTCTTACATTCTCTTTTTTAATATAGGCATCATGGTGGCACATAGATATACAATTTGGGTTAAAATTCATGCCAAGGCACTGTTTGAATAAAGCTTACATGTTCTTCCCTTGCCCAAATTGTTGTATTTTTTACAAATGCATGTGGATTAAAGTTATTTTTAATTCTGAATTAGTCCGATTAGAGCACTGTTGGTGAGAATGTGGTTTGTGAAGCATTAACACTCTTTCTTTGTATCTGATGCTATAGTCTCTATGCCCCTGTCACCGTCTGTTTCCTTATAGAATAAAGTAAATTTAGAAATTTACTGTTGGCAAAAGATGTGTGTCAGATATTGTACAGGTCTTACACTGGGCCACTGGGGTGTATTCATATGATAATTGCATCTAAACATGTACATATGTACACTGTCAAGTGTGATTTATTAATTCACTGCTGGTCATATATTAAAATTCAATGTTGATTCATTACTATAATTTTAAAGCAGTCTTTCACCTTTGTGTGCACTTTGATTTATGCTCACGTTTTCATAAATGAGGTCTTTGAGTCTATTTTTTTCTGCAGTCCAGCACAGCATAATGATTAGAGTTGATATTTACAGATTAATTAAAATCTTATATTATTCTTATTTTATCAATGTACATTGACTGCTATTCTGTATATTACCAGAAAGGTTTATGTTAAATTAATTGAAGAGTTCCAAATTAAATCATTAACTTTTTTTTTTGCTTGTGTTTCTGAAATATATTGTGCATGGTAAGTCTCTATAGCCATCTGTAGTCTTTTAAGAGAAACTTCAAAATTTTCAGCATGCCACCCTTTAAGTGGCAGCATTTTGGGAAAAACATTGCAACTGTTCTTGAGTGTGTGTGTGTGTGCAAAATGTAAACTGTGTTCTGATATTTTTCATAGAAAGGTGACTGAAGTATTGAAGTAAGGTTGTTAAATTCATTATTGACTTTACTTTTGTCCGTTCACTATTCAGGGAGTGGATGCGGACGTGGTAAACTACAGTGAGTACTGGTGTTTCCCATCAGTGAGAGGCTGGACTGGTCTTGTAACACAAATGAATTCTATAAGAAAGGGCAGAGGAGACCCCTGTTTTTCTATGTTTCTTAAATGTGGGTAGTGACAACCTTCACATGTGTGATTTTCTACGTGGTGGTGGGCCTGGCCATTAATGTCACTTCAGGAGAAGCACACTGAATCAATATTAAAATTGTAGGCACACCTCTGAAACACAATTTGTATCCCTGAAGATAGTAGCAAAGGAGAAAATGAAGACAAAACTAAGTGCCATTATAAACAAAGCTGCACATCCTGTCTCTGACACACTAACACTAAGGACTTTCAGCCGATGAATTGTTCATCAAAAGTGCATTGTTGAGGAGCTGAGCGGCTGGACCAGGCCAAGGGATACCCACGTTATTCCTGGCTGTGGCAGATAGATAGATAGTCATTTCTGGGGGGGTGTGGGGTGTGATTAGACCTTGTGTCTGCCTGGGGGGTTGCCAACCAGAATACTGAGCTGTTTTGTTGTGTGGTGTGTGAGGCAATGTGCTGTACCAGTACATGCTTCCCAACCTCACCTGAACAAATAATAATTTGTGATTCATCACAATTTATTGCACTCACTCACATACCTAAAAATGTTTTAAACATAGAAAATAAATGTTCCATTTAAAATTCTCATCGGGAAGCAGTAAATATATATATATATATATATATATATATAATATATATATATATATATATACTGTATATATATATATATATAAAAGATTGGGTATTGAGAAGAAAAAAATGGAGACTATACAACTACACTCAGATCTTAAGGAGTGCCTGAAGGTTATATTTGTCTCTAGTAAAGTAATATGTTTACTGCACACAGAGACTAGCATTCTCCCAAATCAAAGACACTTTAAAAATAGTGCTGTCACATATGTGAGTATAGTGCATCTGTTGTGAGAAACAATTTAAAAGGAATACAATGGTAAGGATCTGGATATAACTCCTCCACTTACTTGTTTTTCTATTCCACCTTCAGTTTTCAGAAGACGACCATTGACCTCTTCTTGCTCAGCCATCGCTCACAAGGGAATCAGTAATTAAATGACCACTGAGGGAAAGACAGATATGTGCTCCCCTTCTTGTTATTTTCCTTATTTTGTTTCTCTTTTTACCAATGATGAATTAAACTGTTCTCCTGTTGTTGTTATTTCTTTACAGAGAATAAGTTCAAAAAGACCAACACAGTATCATTGTAAGAAGCAGTGTGGTCAGACACCAGAGTCAGCTAACTTATTTATCTGAAGGGCTGTGAATTCATTGGGCACATCAAGTGCAAGTAGAGCATTCACTGAGGAACTGACAGCTTGAGTTTAGCACTTAATGTATGCAGAAACAGAAGGGAAAAATCACAAAACATTGACGTAAAAGTGTACTACCTTAACGTTTTACACCTTAAAAGTCTGCTTGTTTTTTGTTTTTGAAAAACATTTAGTACTTCTACATATGCACAGTGAAGACAAATCAAAGCTTAGCTCTCTGTATTTAAAGCTTCCTTTAGTGATTCAGTCTCATTTCTTTTTTAGATGTTTTCTATTTTTGTAATAGTTGGGATAGTTGCCTTTCTATCTGTTTAGAAGGTCCTTTTTCTACTCTGTGTTATCTCTGCACATTTAATGCAACAATTCTTGCTTTGTGACTCTGAAGTGTTGTTTAAATGGTGTCACTTGTAATTCTTCTAGGAAATGTAGAATCAGAATCACATTTATAAGTATGCACACATACTGTACAAGGAATCTGACATACATACAATTGATAAGTACACACCTGAAGAAAATACAAAATGAGGGTAAACATACATCACCATAGTGAAAGACGTTTTAAAAATACTGAATGAGTATCACAAGTTAAGCACTAACTATTGATATTGGGCAGGGTTCCTGGCTTGCAGCCAGGGCCAGGACAACTTAATTAAACTAAAAGTAAGAAGTAAATTAAACTGAAAGAAACTATTTGTATATGTTTGTCTTGGTGTGATTTAGTCTATGACACCTGGTAGATAAGACAAGTACAGAGAAATTGCAGCCTGGATGAGGTCAGGAATAGAAATACTGTAGTAAATATTCCTTTAAGATGGGTTGACTAATGCCAATGATCTTTTTGGCAGATATGATTATTCATTGTTGCCTATTCCTGTCATATTTAGTTACAGGTTGTAATGCAGACCCATAGTCCCTGCATCATTCACTGACAATATAATATGATAATGCATTATGTCAGGAATCAGTAATGGCACACTGCATGATAACGTGCAGTGAATACACTTGACTTCGTTTTCATACTCTTTCTCTCTACATTTAGCATTCGTTTGCTCAGAGGTTGATGCACTTGCTGGTTGTTGCTCTTTTCTCCACCCTAGAGGCCTGCTACTTCTCTTCTTTTATCGGCATCTTTTCATGTTAAAACTGATTAAGTCAGTGTTTGTGTTGCAATTACTCAATATGTTTTCTTTCATTTTTCACTTAAGCTGGCACTTAAGTCTTCAATCTGCCGCTAGAATGATTTAAGATATGAAGAGGTAGGGGAAGTGATGGTGAAGGTGGTAGGGATGAGAACTGCTGGCCACTGCCAAGAGTTGATTCTACAATAAATAAAAAATAAAAAAAGGAATAACCATGGAAGTCAATCATCACCCCGAAAGTGGATAATAGACATCACGTAGTACATGTGTACCAAATTTCAGGTCAATAGGTCAAACAGTTTGCACGCTACAGCTGATTTAAAATCCTGGACACACAAACGGACAGCCATGGAAACATATTATATATAAGGATCGCCAGTTTTCCAAAACTGGCCCCTTCTTTCATAGGCTGCTTTCTTCTTCTAAATGGAGAAGAACAGGTGGCCCACATCTTAGAGTTCCACCCACAAAGAACATGGAACATATTCACATTGAAAGAGACAGAACACCAATGCATAATAACATATGCAGCCAACAAAAATAAAGATATGGAAAATAGTAACTCAAAATAAGCAAAAACATAATAAAACATAACATACACATTCCATAATGCAAAATGCATGACATAACCTTCCAACTAAATATTCCCCAAAGAAACTACCACCAAAAGTGAGTTCTAATAATATTAGTTTAAAAAAGTGGTTTTCCTGGAATTGAAAAATAATGTATACAGGGATTTCCTGTAACAGACAAGCGCTATATTGTATTTTTTGAATAGATGCACCGATAAAGAGGGAATTCTCAAACACATTTTCTGGTTCGACAGAACCAATTTCAGTCGTGTTGACCACAACATGGTCTCAACATAACTAGAACCATAATGGATGAAGGACAATAGCATACAGTTGGATGTTCTTCCATTTATTTCACAGCTCTACATTTATTAACTGTATCATTCAGATGTCTGCATTTTCTTTTTACCAGTATTGCTCTCAATATATTTGTT